>NC_088223.1:46817505-47115005 GCF_036934945.1 Oncorhynchus masou masou | reverse complement strand
CCTGCCCAGGACAGAGCTCAATATCCTCCCACCACCGAGCTGGGAAACGTGGATCAAAAGTTAGGACAGATCGGGCGCCGAAGGGGCTGGTCAAACCACTAAAATCGGTCGCCCACACATGAAGTGGAACGACATTTATTGGATATTTCAAACTAACAAATAAAAAACTGAAACATTGGGCGTGCAAAATTATTCAGCCCCCTTAAGTTAATACTTTGTAGCGCCACCTTTTGCTGCGATTACAGCTGTAAGTCGCTTGGGGTATTTCTCTATCAGTTTTGCACATCGAGAGACTGAAATTATTTCCCATTCCTCCTTGCAAAACAGCTCGAGCTCAGTGAGATTGGATAGAGAGCATTTGTGAACAGCAGTTTTCAGTTCTTTCCACAGATTCTGGATTGGATTCAGGTCTGGACTTTGACTTGGCCATTCTAACACCTGGATATGTTTATTTTTGAAACATTCCATTGTAGATTTTGCTCTATGTTTTGGATCATTGTCTTGTTGGAAGACAAATCTCCGTCCCAGCCTCAGGTTTTTGCAGACTCCATCAGGTTCTCTTCCAGAAAGGTCCTGTATTTGGCTCCATCCATCTTCCCATCAATTTTAACCATCTTCCCTGTCCCTGCTGAAGAAAAGCAGGCCCAAACCATGATGCCGCCACCACCATGTTTGACAGTGGGGATGGTGTGTTCAGGGTGATGAGCTGTGTTGCTTTTACACCAAACATAACGTTTTGCATTGTCGCCAAAAAGTTCAATTTTGGTTTCATCTGACCAGAGCACCTTCTTCCACATGTTTGGTGTGTCTCCCATGTGGCTTGTGGCAAACTTTAAACGACACTTTTTATGGATATCTTTAAGAAATGGCTTTCTTCTTGCCACTCTTCCATAAAGGCCAGATTTGCGCAATATACGACTGATTGTTGTCCTATGGACAGAGTCTCCCACCTCAGCTGTAGATCTCTGCAGTTCATCCAGAGTGATCATGGGCCTCTTGGCTGCATCTCTGATCAGTCTTCTCCTTGTATGAGCTGAAAGTTTAGAGGGACGGCCAGGTCTTGGTAGATTTGCAGTGGTCTGATACTCCTTCCATTTCAATATTATCGCTTGCACAGTGCTCCTTGGGATGTTTAAAGCTTGGGAAATCTTTTTGTATCCAAATCCGGCTTTAAACTTCTTCACAACAGTATCTCGGAACTGTCTGGTGTGTTCCTTGTTCTTCATGGTGCTCTCTGCGCTTTTAACGGTCCTCTTAGACTATCACAGTACAGGTGCATTTATACTGAGACTTGATTACACACAGGTGGATTGTATTTATCATCATTAGTCATTTAGGTCAACATTGGATCATTCAGAGATCCTCACTGAACTTCCGGAGAGAGTTTGCTGCACTGAAAATAAAGGGGCTGAATAATTTTGCACGCCCAATCTTTCAGTTTTTGATTTGTTAAAAAAGTTTGAAATATCCAATAAATGTCGTTCCACTTCATGATTGTGTCCCACTTGTTGATTCTTCATAAAGAAATACAGTTTTATATCTTTACGTTTGAAGCCTGAAATGTGGCAAAAGGTCGCAAAGTTCAAGGGGGCCGAATACTTTCGCAAGGCACTGTACATATGAGATGAGTATGCAAACAAAGTGGCATAGTTAAAGTGGCTAGTGATACATGTATTACATAAAGATGCAGTAGATGATAGAGTACAGTATATACGTATACATATGAGATGAATAATGTAGGGTAAGTAGCATTGTTTAAAGTGGCTAGTGATATATTTTACATCAATTCCCATTATTAAAGTGGCTGGAGTTGAGTCAGTCTGTTGGCAGCAGCCACTCAATGTTAGTGGTGGCTGTTTAACAGTCTAATGGCCTTGAGATAGAAGCTGTTTTTCAGTCTCTCGGTCTCAGCTTTGATGCACCTGTACTGACCTCGCCTTCTGGATGATAGCGGGGTGAACAGGCAGTGGCTCGGGTGGTTGTTGTCCTTGATGATCTTTATGGCCTTCCTGTAACATCGGGTGGTGTAGGTGTTAAATTTATTATGGATAAATGAATAAACAATATCCCCATTAAATAGAATTGTATCTAGGTAAACTTATACTCTGTTTTATAAGTAATAGACAAAATGAGTTCATAAGAAGGAATTGTGTGACAGGACAAGGAGTAATAAAGTTAATGAACACCATTCCAACTAGGCAGGAACAAATGGGTTGTGGACTGTGTAAACACATAAGGTTGTTAGCCTATGGTTGACTCAACTGAAACTTAGCTCTGGGGTTTTTAGATAAGGCAGTGAGTGCATTCCTAGGTTTGCTGTTAATTATAACTGTCAGTTCAGTGGTGATCAATAGTGTTGAGGGGTCAAAAGTTATCTGTGAGTGTGTTAGAATGAACTTTTCACCTTTGTCCCGGTCGAGAGGAGGTGATTCTGTTAAAGCAGTAAAATGACGTCATGATCTGTATATAAACTGCTGTACGTGTTTAAGTGGTAGCACGCTCCGAGAATAAATTCTATTACCTATTATTTAAAGACTGGTCTGCGTCTATTTTATGCAAACAAGAAATCTTACAAATTCTCATAAAATAGATTAAGGGCTTTCAATTGATGAAAACACATTGGCATATTTAAATTATAGTAACAGTAGGTGTCCTGGAGGGCAGGTAGTTTGCCCCCGGTGATGCGTTGTGCAGACCTCACTACCCTCTGGAGAGCCTTACGGTTGTGGGCGGAGCAGTTGCCGTACCAGGCGGTGATACAGCCCGCCAGGATGCTCTCGATTGTGCATCTGTAGAAGTTTGAGAGTGCTTTTGGTGATAAGCCAAATTTCTTCAGCCTCCTGAGGTTGAATAGGCGCTGCTGCGCCTTCTTCATGATGCTGTCTGTGTGGGTGGACCATTTCAGTTTGTCTGTATTGTGTATGCCGAGGAACTTAAAACTTACTACCCTCTCCACTACTGTTCCATCGATGTGGATAGGGGGGTGTTCCTCTGCTGTTTCCTGAAGTCCACAATCAGCTCCTTAGTTTTGTTGACGTTGAGTGTGAGGTTATTTTCCTGACACCACACTCCGAGGGCCCTCACCTCCCCCCTGTAGGCAGTCCTGTCGTTGTTGGTAATCAAGCCTCCCACTGTTGTGTCATCCGCAAACTTGATGATTGAGAGGCGTGTGTGGCCACGCAGTCGTGGGTGAACAGGGAGTACAGGAGAGGGCTCAGAACGCACCCTTGTGGGGCCCCGGTGTTGAGGATCAGGGGGGTGGAGATGTTGCCTACCCTCACCACCTGGGGGCGGCCCGTCAGGAAGTCTAGTACCCAGTTGCACAGGGCGGGGTCGAGACCCAGGCTCTCGAGCTTGAAGGGTACTATGGTGTTAAATGCCGAGCTGTCGTCAATGAACAGCATTCTCACATAGGTATTCCTCTTGTCCAGATGGGTTAGGGCAGTGTGCAGTGTGGTTGAGATTGCATCGTCTGTGGACCTATTTCGGCGTTAAGCAAATTGGAGTGGGTCTAGGGTGGAGGTGATATGGTCCTTGACTAGTCTCTCAAAGCACTTCATGACGGAACACAACCCCACGACAGCACAACCACACCAACACAACAGAACACCGCCTGGGCATGCTCCTGATGAGGTGGCGGATGGTCTCCTGAGGGATCTCCTCCCAGACCTGGACTAAAGCATCCGCCAACTCCTAGACAGTGTTGTGCAACCTGGCGTTGGTGGATGGAGCGAGACATGATGTCCCAGATGTGCTCAAGTGGATTCAGGTCTGGGGAACGGGCGGGCCAGTCCATAGCATCAATGCCTTACTCTTGCAGGAACTGCTGACACTCCAGCCACATGAGGTCTAGCATTGTCTTGCATTAGGAGGAACCCAGGGCCAACCACACCAGCATATGGTCTCACAAGGAGTCTGAGGATCTCATCTCGGTACCTAATGGCAGTCAGGCTACCTCTGGCGAGCACTTGTGGAGGCCTGGCCATCGGAGGTGTTGTGATAGGGAAGAGGACTTTGTAGCTGGTGTCCTCATGTGCGACCTCCTCGATCCACAGAAACTCAAGCATGGGCTCAATGGTGTAAGTGACAAAGTACTGGTCATCCTGAATATGGCTCTGTAAGGGAGATGAGTGATGCAGTCAGGCTGTAATACACAATTGGAGTGCAAAAACAGGTCAATGTTCCTTATAAGCCAGAAAGTTAAATACAATTATTCTACCGCTTGTCTTTTAGCTGCTCGTAATTTAAGACAAAATATCCAAAGGAAAGTATTGTTTACCAGACTTTAGAGAGCTGGTAGGTATATGGTTGTCAACTTGCATTTCTGGCGGTGTGCATTTTCAAAGCAACTGACGCGCAAAGTAAACACTTGCACAATATGTAAACAGCATGTAAACAGCAACTGAGTGTTGCTTGCATTCAGTTGACAGTGGCAAAGCTACCGGCTCCCTAAAAAGTCAGGTAAACAATACTTTAGTGTGGGTATTTGGTCTCAAATTTCAAGCGGCTAAAGGACAAACTGCAAAGACAAGTGGTAGAGTATGTTTAAGTGTCATTTTATGCAACATTCACACAATTTTGCAATCCATTGTATATTAGCCTGATTAAGCAGACAATTGCTCAATAAGAAACATTTTACACAAGACAACGTTTCTAGGAGTTTACCCATGAGAGATTGCAAAGGGTTACTGCAAAGCACTGACAACTGCTGCAGTAAAAAAGGCTGTACAAATTAGATTTAGTAATTAAACAGGAACATTTTACTCATCCAACGCTGACCTTGAAATAGCCGCCAAACACCCCCACCGGAATTTCAACAATAATATGAGCCTGTGACTAAAACCGAGTAGTTTCTGGCAGCCATTTCCTCAGTGTCCAGCCTCTTAGCGTCAATTCCCATGTACACCTCCAACATGGTGAAGGCATCAGAGGAGAAACGTGGGTCTATGTGCTTGGACATGTACCAGGTGATCACTTCTGGAGTAAAGGCCACTGCAGTGAAACAAGAAGCCAAGTGCACATCATAACAGAACATTTTTCAACTGAAGAAATGTGCCATTATTTGGAACAAGTTCACCCCAAAACATTTTCCCAACTGAACACCACATAACACAAATGAAAGTCTTGTCTAGAGCCAATTAAGAACTGGGTTTAAAGGATCTTAAATTATTTCACACTCAACCTGGTGTTGGACAAACAGCCGTGGCATCTATTCGAGTAACCAGCCACTTCTGCTCAAAGAAGGTTGAGAGCACCCGCATCGGAACCCCAGCTACCTGTTCAGGGGGCAACCACACCAGGGCCGTGTTCAGTAGGGCAAACCGTATTAACAATATGTTGCAGAGTTCAGGTAGGGCCACCATTTCCAAATGTTTGCTCTACTGAACATGACCCAGTTCGTGGAAGAAGTGGAGAAAGTCAGCTTACATTCTGGAGGTATGTCTCCTCTGCATTATGAGGGCTTCTTATAACACCAACCTTGTGGGAGTGTTGGCTATTGCATAGCCCTTTCTTTGGACCTCATCCACATTCATGACCTTCTTGCTAGGACTAAAGACGACTGCTGTCATTTTGTATCCTGAAGCAACAGCCTGTCTCAGGAACTAGAAATATGAATTAAACTGTCAAACGCACATTTTGTTTAGCGCCATCCTGTCATGTTGTAGTGAAATTAAAGAAACTGAAATATGGCTACCTCAGCTCCTCTCCGGAAGTTCGCGCTCCTTGCTTTCAGGCCCCCAGTGGGCAGTTTGAGAGAAAGAGCGAGATCTACGTTGTGTGGCAGAAGAAATGAAACACTGGACAGTTGTAGCTCTAGACAGATCATTTATACAGGCAGTACGACAAGCTCGACTGTAAACATGTCCATTGGGGCATGCTCTGCTCACTTGCCTCCATGTAGTTGCGGTCACACAGAATCTCGCGGGAGCTCCAAGGGGTGTAGCTACAGGTTTTTCCCCACTCTACACACAGGGTCTTCAGTCATGTGGTTTCCTGGCAGCCTGAACTGCATGACCAAGCTGAACATCGTATCATCCTAAAAAACAAATAATTCAGGTGACATTCATGCAAGTTATAGACTGGCAAAATTGGCTATATGAATGCAGCTGCCACTGTATTGAAGCCACACTACAGGAGAAGAGCTCAGTAGTTCAGATCACTGCAGTCTGTATCAGAAAGTTGGCTGGCCCTCTGAAAGCCCTCCATAAACTTCTGCTGTACCTTACGTCATCGTTAACTTAGAGGTAAGAGATACAAGACCCAAAGGTGGCTAACAATGGAGATCCTTTTGATATCCACAGTTCAGTGAAACTGCTTCAATGTTTCTGGCACTGTACTTCTAATAACCTCCATGCGCTAACAATTGTATGAATTACCACCTCTACGGCAACTCAGGCTTATTGAGGACCTTTTTACTGAAGAATGTGTTTGTTTTCAATGATTTCATTTTTTCCATCTAGTGATGAAAATATTGACTTGTATCTTTGTGTATATAGGGCTCATCTGTGTCAAAGGTTAAATAATATGACGTTGCTACATTATGAGTTGCAAATGCAGTGACATTGAAAGGCAAACTGTCCATTTGAAGTTCAAGCAAACACTACAGTGCTTAGAGTTACCATGTTTTGGGAAAAGCAGTTTTGAAGAGATGCAAAAAAAAACATGGCATTCCCCATGGGGTCAAATTTAAAGCTGAATCCACTCTGAGTAGCAAGGCCAGGCGTCAGGTTTATGATTTGTGTGTCATCTGGAAGGGATGGAGATGGTGTGGACACAATAGTTGACAATCAATATCAAGCCATGAATTATGAAAGGAGAGAAAGAGAATCATAACAGGCAAACTCACTGAAGACAGCATCAACCTCTTCAAAAAGAGGAGCGACACTCAAACGAATAACATTACCAAGGCATTCAGCGTTGAGGTCATCTGGAATGGGAAAGGTTAGTTAAAAATATTGTCAAACTCTTAGTGATTGCATTTTGCACCCTGTAAATTCATACTTAAAAAGGTGTCTTGTGCTTGTATGCCCACAGCTGCCATCAATAGGCAAAACAACCTGTAAGGCATTTGACAAAATATTATGATTGATTAAAAGGAGGAAGAACACAACTCAAATGTTTGCATCACATAAGACTCTTCCAGGCCTGCTACTACATACCCTGAGCAAAGGAAAAGAACCATTGTAGAACAGAATTTTTTTTTTTTAAATACACAGCTACAGAAAACTAATATTTGATCCAATGTGTACAGCCTACAGCCCAGTGGTATGCAACTTTTACCCTATGACAAAGGCTTCCCACACTCAGTCACCTGAACCCCAAAGGGCTGCACGTTCTTTTTATTCCCATAGCCCTACAAAGCTGATAATCAATCAGCTTTGTTAATCTGAATCAGCTGTGTAGTGTTAGGACAAAAACTTAAATGTAAGGCTGCTGTTCAATTTCAGAAGGGTGCTCCTCCTTCACCGCTTTTATCCATTCATGTCAGGGGCCATGGACCGGTGCACCTCGGCTCAGGTTAATAATAGAACTCCCTCATTAGCAGCACAACAGCCTTTCACAGGTGAAAAGCATAATTACCCAACCGTCTACAATTGTAGCCCAGACAGAGAGAATGATATTGGCCTCTCATGGCCAAAATGCTGCATTTGCATGCACTTTCACAATTTGAACGAAGTCCTCTGGGTGGGACAACAAACTTCATTGTCTGAGCCCTACTGGTGACCCTGTTGGAGTCATGTCCAATCGGGTCATCAGAAGGGCTCAGACAATCGTGAAGAAGAAATGTTACTACTTTAATATGAAGATAGCCTCAATGGCGCTGCCCATGCTGTCACAGACACTATATTGGCACAGATACATAGATGAGTCTTTTATCTTCTTATGGCTGGGGGCAGTATTGAGTAGCTTGGCTGAATAAGTTGTCCAGAGGTGCCCAGAGTAAACTGCCTGCTACTCAGTCCCAGAAGCTAAGATATGCATAGTATTAGTGTATTTGGATAGAAAACACTGACGTTTCTAAAACTGTTTGAATCATGTCTGTGAATATAACAGAACTTATGTAGCAGGCAAAACCCAGAGGACTAACCGTTCAGAATTATTACTTTTTTGGTCTCTGTATGTTCACTGAGTTCTCATTGGCAAATTATATTTCTTAGGAACCTGTTTTCAGTTCCTACCGCTTCCACTGGATGTCACCAGTCTTCGGAATTTGGTTGAGGTTATTCATTTGTGCAATGAAGAAATAGGCCATCTAGGAACTGGGTAACACTGTTGAGAGTGCGCAAGATGTGAAAAGTAATGTTGGTTTGTCTTCCTGTATTGAACACAGATAGACCCGTCTACAATTTGATCGATTATTAACGTTTAAAAATACCTAAAGTTGTATTACAAAAGTAGTTTGATTAAGTCTAGCAAAAGTGTTTATTTTTTGAGCATGTGTCCATTAGGCCTATGGATTTTTTTGTATCAGCACAAATGACAGCAAGCAACCAAAGCCCCACTTGTGGTCTTCTTAAATTAAACTTGTTTTTGACAATATGGCCGTGCTGCTGCTCCAGTTTCAACTGTTCTGCCTTATTATTATTTGACCATGCTGGTCATTTATGAACATTTGAACATCTTGGCCATTATAATCCCCACCCGGCACAGCCAGAAGAGGACTGGCCACCCCACATAGCCTTGTTCCTCTCTAGGTTTTGGCCTTTCTAGGGAGTTTTTCCTAGCCACCGTGCTTCTACACCTGCATTGCTTGCTGTTTGGGGTTTTAGGCTGGGTTTCTGTACAGCACTTTGAGATATCAGCTGATGTACGAAGGGCTATATAAATAAATTTGATTTGACAATACCACTGAGGAGTTTGAGGAACTCCCTCAAACTTTTATTCGGTAGGCTGGGATCTGCACTATGCAGCTGTTGCAAGAGCACATTTTTCACTGGCTGTCCACAGGTCGCAAAAACAATGATATGCAGCTTAAAATAATTTAAAAGTAATCATAGAAGTAATGAGTTTTTCAAAAGTATCTAATCGGATTACAATATTTTTGCTGATAACGTAACAGATTAGTTACATGGTACATGAGCACAATGTTGAGTAAAAGTCAAGCTTACACAACCTTGAATAGCCAGTGTGTAACGGCTTTCTTTAGGTGAAAGAGAGTCGGACCAAAATGCGGCATGGCTATTGAGATTCATGTTTTAATAAAACAAAGGCAACACGAATACTACAAAACAAGAAATGTAACACAAAAACCGAAACAGCCTATACTGGTGCAAAGTAACAGAGACCAAAACAAGGACAATCACCCACAACACACTCAAAGAATATGGCTGCCTAAATATGGTTCACAATCAGAGACAACGATAAACACCTGCCTCTGATTGAGAACCACTTCAGACTTTGCTAGCAAACCCCACTAAGCCACAATCCCAATACCTATGAAAAACCAAGACAAAACACACCAAATACGAAAACCCATGTCACACCCTGGCCTGACCAAATAAATAAAGAAAACACAAAATACTAAGACCAGGGCATGACACAGTGTTTGTGTATTGCCTAGAGTTTTGGTGGAGTTGCTGCCTTAAACCTTGGTCCAGTCAATAAACATGATTGATAGGCAAACACATGCATACTCACACACACAGACATGGAATGTGATTTCAAATTAACCCTTTACTGCGTGACTCCTAACAATGACCCCCGCACCAATTTAACTACAAACTACACATTTTATTCCAATCAGGAATCAGGATGTTGGAAAATGAATCCAGAAGTCTGGGGGCGGCAGGTAGCCTAGTGGTTAGAGTGTTGGGCCAGTCACCAAAAGTTTGCTAGATCGAATCCCCGAGCTGACAAGATAAAAATCTGCTGTTCTGCCACTGAACAAGGCAGTTAACCCACTGTTCCTAGGCCATCATTGTACATAGGAATTTGTTCTTGACTGACTCGCCTGGTTAAATTTAAAAAAGCACTGTTGGTAATGTCTAACAAGGCCTCTAGTCTATACAATTATCCCTTCATCCACCACCAAAATGAACGATCACTGATCTTCTGTCATTATCTGTGGTGTGCAAATAAAATGACTTTGGTAATTATAATATGCCATTATACCAACATTTGTTTACCCCCTCCATATTTGAACACACAATTCCAGAAACAAAGGTATACCTTCCTTCCAGAGAACATTCTGGTGTGTTTTGAGAGTCAAATACATGTCCCTGAATTTCAAAATAAAAGGTTATGGTAGAAATTATTTTTATCTAGCATTGGTTTAGTTCCACATTGTGGGTTTAATTTAATTCAATCCTCATTGTTACCAAAAAATGAAGGGAGTTGTGTAATTTCATTACAACCTTGTCTTTATTTACAATACCCATATATTTTTTTATATTTGGCAGAATGCCTTTTATTAGGCACTACAACAAACAAAAATCAATAAGCAGAAAGAAAACATCACTCAGTTATACTGCTACAGTGCCTTGACTGCAAACATTCCAACGGATTCCATACTTGCTCAAATCTAATATATGTTTTATTGTACAATAATGTGACTGTCACTTTCAGTGTAATCAGCAGCTCTGCACTCACACCTAGTTACATTCTGGTCTTGCGGGTTGGTAAAACTGAGCAAAATCAAAGAAATACTGCAGAACGAGAACTTTTATCCAAAGGATGTGTTCAACTAGCATCAAAACGGCCTTCTAGTCAACTACAAACCCACTGACAAGTAAGGGTATCCCCACAGTCCATCTGAAAGTCCCTTATCTACAGCCTAACACCAGTAGCACATGACAAAACCTCAACAAGTGACTGCACTCACTGTAGCCTCATCCCAGATCTCTTTGTGCAATGTAGCCATAATGTATAGCTGACAGCAACCATATGCAATACAAACATCTGGGTCCAGGCTAGATGCATGGGTCTTCATCTGATAAACTGTTGAGAAGCAGAACAAGATACCAACAAACTTACTGAAACAGTTCAACACATAACAATATCCTTTATGTATGCATTTCCTTCATCAAATCTAAACATTCCTATTACACAGAGATTTAGTTATCAAAGCATGTACAGTTGAAATCAGAAGATAACACACTTAGGTTGGAGTCATTAAAACTCATTTTCAACCACTCCACAAATGTCTAAACAAACTATAGTTTTGGCAAGTCAGTAGGACTTGGACATCTACTTTGTGGATGACAAGTAATTTTTCCAACAATTGTTGACAGATTATTTCACTTATAACACACTGTATCACAATTCCAGTGGGTCATAAGTGTACATACACTAAGTTGACTGTGCCTTTAAACAGCTTGGAAAATTCGAGCAAATTATGTCACGACTTTAGAAGCTTCTGATAGGCTAATTGACATAATGTGAGTCAATTGGAGGTGTACCTGTAGATGAAGTTCAAGGCCTACCTTCAAACTCAGTGCCTCTTTGCTTGACATCATGGAAACATCCAAATAAATCAGCTAAGACCTCAGAAAAACAATTGTGGACCTCCACAAGTCTGGTTCATTTTTGGGAGCAATTTCCAAATGCCTGAAGGTACCAAGGCATGAAGGTATGCAAGTATAAACACCACGGGACCATGCAGCCGTCATGCCGCTCAGGAAGGTGTTCTGTTTCCTAGAGATGAACGTACTTTGGTGCGAAAAGTGCAAATCAATCCCAGAACAACAGCAAAGGACCCTGTGAAGATGCTGGAGGAAACGGGCACAAAAGTATGTATATCCACAGAAAAACTACTCCTATATCAACATAACCTGAAAGGCTGCTCAGCAAGGAAGAAACCACTGCTGAAAAAAACGCCATAAAAAAGCCAGACTACGGTTTGCAACGTACATAGGGACAAAGATAGTACTTTTTGGAGAAATGTTCTCTGGTCTGGCCATAATGACCATCTTTATATTTGGAGGAAAAAGGGGGAGGCTTGCAAGCCGAAGAACACCATCCCAACCGTGAACCACGGGAGTGGCAGCATCATGTTGTGGGGGTGCTTTGCTGCAGGAGGGACTGGTGCACTTCACAAAAAAGATGGCCTCATGGTAGGAAAGTTATGTGAATATATTGAAGAAACATCTCAAGACAATCAGTTAAAGCTTGGTCGCCAATGGGTCTTCCAAATTGACAATGACCCCAAGCATACTTCCAAAGTTGTGGCAAAATTGCTTAAGGACAACAAAGTAAAGGTATTAGAGTGGCCATGACAAAGCCCTGAGCTCAATCCTATAGAAAATTTGTGGGCAGAACTGAAAAAGCGTGCGAGCAAGGAGGCCTTTACAAACCTGACTCGGTTACAGACTCGGTTACAACAGCTCTGTCAGGAGGAATGGGACAAAATTCACCCAACTTATTGTGGGAAGCTTGTGGAAGGCTACCCAAAATATTTGACCCAAGTTAAATTGTTTAAAAGGCAATGCAACCAAATACTAATTGAGTGTATGTAAACTTCTGACTTCAACTGTATGGATACTGAGGCAATAATAGGGAAAGTGGAAGAAAAGCATTCAAAACCTTCCTAATATGAAGATCTGAATTTATTAGATTTTCAGCATAGAGCAATGGTGGCTTGTCTTACAATAACTCAAATAGTAATGAATAAATTAGCTAAACTTCTGTTCATTAATATAGTGTTAAGATAACATTATTTCAGTAAAGTAACAAAAACAGTTGTGTCCCAACATTTTACTTTAATGTTACCTTTTACAAAATATAATTTCACTTTTAATTTGTTTGGAAAGGGAGGATTAATTGTTATATTTATTGAAAGAAAAGATAGGTAGGTAGGAGAGTGTTATACTCAATTCAGCCAGTGTTATATTGAGGCATTCTGGGTATCTGGAGGGGTTTGGCGGTAGGGTTGTCCAAATAGTTTAGAGCTTCTTTGATGCAGCCATCCCAATGAGTGCAGCCAATCCAGCGACGCCAAGGCCGACTCCTCCAACTATCCCTCCAACTATCGCCATGCCGACCAAACCATCTGGGGAGACAAACAAATGTTTTTGGCCTAATATATAGATACAGTTGAAGTCGGAAGTTTACATACACTTAGGTTGGAGTCATTAAAACACAATTTTCAATCACTCCACAAAATTTCTTGCTAACAAACTATAGTTTGGCAAGTCGGTTAGAACATCTACCTTGCGCATGGCAAGTAATTTTTACAAACAGATTATTTCACTGTATCAGCAGTTTACATACTGTAAGTTGATTGTGCCTTTAACTCTTTTGGGATAGGGGTCAGCATTTTCACTTTTGGATGAATAGCGTGCCCAGAGTGAACTGCCTCCTACTCTGTCCCAGATGCTAACATATGCATATTATTATTGGTATTGGATAGAAAACACTCTGAAGTTTCTAAAACTGTTTGAATGACGTGTGCGAGTATAACAGAACTCATATGGCAGGAGAAAACCTGAGAAAAATCCAACCAGGAAGTGGGACATCTGAGTTTTGTAGTTTGTCAAAGCTTGGACTTCCTACGGCTTCCATGAGATGTCAACTGTCTTTAGAAACTTGACTGAGGATTCTACTATAAAGGAGGGGCTCATGAGACCTCTTTGAGTCAGTGGTCTGGCAGAGGGCCTTGGTCTCATGACGCAGTACCGACAGAGTTACCAGAGTTACAGTCCTTTTCTTCAGACAAAGGAATTCTCCGGTTGGAACATTATTGATGTTTTATGTTAAAAACATCCTAAAGAGTGATTCCATATCGTTTGACATGTTTCTAAAGGACTGTAATGAGTTTATGTCTGGACGAAGCGCCTGCGCCTCATGAAGATGGATTACTGGGCTGAACACACTAACAACAAGTGGCTATTTGGACATAAATGAAGAAACGTTTTGGAACAAATCAGTCATTTATTGTCGAACTGGGATTCCTGGGAGTGCCTTCTGATGAAGATCTTCAAAGGTAAGTGAATATTTATTGTGTAATTTCTAACTTCTGTTGACTCCAAAAATGGCAGATATTCCTCTGGCTGTTTTGGGTTCTGGACAACAAAGTCAAGGTATTGGAGTGGCCATGACAAAACTCTGACCTCAATCCTATAGAAGATTTGTGGGCAGAACTGAAAAAGAGTGTGCGAGCAAGGAGGCCTACAAACCGGACTCAGTTACACCAGCTCTGTCAGGAGGAATGGGCCAAAATTCACCCAACTTATTGTGCGAAGCTTGTGGAAGGTTACCAGAAACGCTTGACCCAAGATATGCAATTTAAAGGCAATGCTACCAAATACTAATTGAGTGTATGTAAAGTTCTGACCCACTGGGAATGTGATGAAAGAAAAAAAAGCTGAGATAAATCACTCTACTATTATTTTGATATTTCACGTTCTTAAAATAAAGTGGTGATCCTAACTGACCTAAGACAGGGAATTTTTACTAGGATTAAATGTCAGGAATTGTGAAAAACTGAGTTTAAATGTACTTGGCTAAGGTGTATGTAAATTTCCAACTTCAACTGTACATTCAAGCAAGCCAATCCCTGTAGAGTATCTATCAAGTTTCATACTGACACATTTTTAAAGCGTCAAATTTATGTTAAACTACACCAGGTGTTCAAACACACCTATGTATGTTCTGACTGTAGACTTAAATTGTACCTACTGCTATGCATATAACATTGAAGATTAATCTTCAATACCAAATATTGCTGATGGATGTGTGGGACACAATCAGTAAACTGATTAACCACTCTACCCTACCCTGGTTGCCAGTCTGTTTCTGCTTTCTTGTCAACTCTTCATAGAATTGTCATGACAATGATTTACAAGGAGCTGGCATGATAACACAGACTGGTACTCAGACTAACCATGACCTCACCTTTCCTCATGGCCTTCACTATGAGCTTCTCCAGATCCAGAGCTTGCGTGTTCCCTGGTTCATTCTTCAGGAGGATCCGGATGCTTTTCAGGCCCCTCTCATACTCCTGTGGCGTGACATCAGGGATTGACATTAAGGGTTGCCTTATTGCCAGGGGAAAGTACACTGAACATGCTTTGAGGTTACCCCATTGGGTAGATGATAAAAACAACCAAAAGGCTAATAATTGTAGTAGTCTTTCTGGTTCCTCCCCATCGTTTAATTGAAAGACAGACCATTTATGGCAGTAGGGAAAGTTGAGGCTGCTCTGGTAATGTTTTTACTAATAACAACCAAAAGACAAAGAATTCCAGCACTGATCTTTCTAATACCTCCCCTGTGGGGGAAAAGGCAGGCAATGTATTTTAGCGTGTAAATAGCTATTTTACTTTCAGACAAGTGATCATAATCTTTAGGAAACCAAAAAAAACACTCCCAACTTGCCACATGGGCAAGTGCCTTTCAGACTTTAACATCAATCCCTGGACATAGTCAAATTAAGACATAATTGTATTGCATGCACCAATCAAATGTATTCGTGAAGCCTACATCAGCAGTTGACACCAAGTGCTTTGCAGTAACCCAGCCTAGACCCCCATCAGCAAGTAGAAGGACAGTTGCAAGGGTAAAAACTACATTCACAGCACCTTCAGTTTGTAGTTTCCAATAGCCAGGTAAAACAAGTAGTCCCTCTGGTCATCCTTGGTCCCCTTGTGAACCAGCTCTGTGGGGACAGAAGAAAAAAAACATTAGCATCTCTGTTCACTTTAAATGGTGGGGGTGTAATGTTAGTAGCCTGGTCCCATATCTGTTTGTGCCATCTGTTTGGCATTGACATCGATCATAACAGTCGGGTATATGCACAATCATATATGTGACTAAGCTAATGAGTCGGTGTCCAGTTGATGTTTACCATCCAGCAGAACGATGCCCTTATTGATGTCATCCGGGAAATTGCTCCTGATCAGACACCAGGCATACTCAAACTTTGTGTCTTTGGTCAAATTCCCTTTAGCCAACTCTGTAGAATACTTCTTCTCAAATTTCTGCAAAAAAATAAAATAAAGATGTCCAGCAATAATGGCTGATGGTGAATGATGCAATGACGGCTATTAAATTGCAATGATGGTTGAGCTTATGGCACGTTCTCTTAGCTAGCTAGAGTTTCGTATTGTCGCTCACATGTGATTCATTAGTTTTCTCCAAAAACATGACTATCTTGCTAGCGAATAATGCTATCCAGAACCAATGTATAACATAACTTGAATATCCAAACAACGACAGGCTAGTTAACGTCAGTTAGAAGCTACAGTAACATTAACTAGCTAACGTTACTGTAACTAGTTCTACTGAATTGGCCTCGATATTTCCAATAAATGATACCCCGATAAGGCCAAATTAAACGTTCAATGTCAGCTAGGTCAAATCGCCAACGAAGCCATGTAGGAGGGAATAAAACTTACCAAGAGATCCTCTGGTGAAACAACATCACAGACGACAGCCTCCATGTTTCCGGATGAAGTAAAAAGGGTGTATTCATTACGCCAATTCTGTTGCAAAAGTTTAGCAAAATAAACCATTTACTCAAAACGCTCTTCAAAGTGGGTTCTTAAAATGAAGTTATAGCTAGTCATGTTATGTGTATGGTTTCCACACGTTGCCTTTCCAATCTGAATAGTCCGAAGTTTTTGGCACAAGCTGCGCATAAATGATAGATTCTTCCATGTGAAGTCCGCAGGGTTCCTTTCAACTTCTTCCAGTTGCTTATTTTTTTTAGGAGAGACAGGACTGAACAACAACTTCAGTTTAATAATAAAATAGAGTTGTTTGGAGTAAACGGTTTCTGTTACAAAACGCTTAAGAGACGAAGCGTTTACCAACAGAAAAAGCGTAATGAATACACCCCCGCATTTTGGGGAAAACGTGTCATTCAGTACAAACCATTCCGCAACGTAGCAAACGTTCAAGCGAATTGAACGCGCATGTGACGTTTTTTGCCAATGCTGTGACATCGAGAGCCATTGACCAATCTCAACTCACTATATCTCCCATCACCTACAAGATTGGCTGGCGAGCACCATTTAGCGCATTACTAGAAATGATGGAAGTTCAGAGAGGAGGGACCTTTGGCTTTCTCTTCCAATTAGGTTTGAGAATGATGAAAGGAGAATGCAATTGTGATTGTATTGTCATTTTTTGGGGGGGGGGGGGTGTCGTAATTTTTTCAATTTTTTTTGCCACAATAATAACAGTATTACACATCAATACAGGCACATTCCTGTGAATCCAATACATAAAATAATAGAACACCAGGCTGCAATTGAGATCTCCCCATAGTGGGTTGCGTCATCAACACCCTTGTTATTCCAACTGGCACTTGAAGCTGAAAATGAACTCTTTGTTTCCCTTTTGCATTACAATCTTTGAAGGAAAATGTTACTACAACATTGCTATAATTACTATTAGTTGGGAAGTCTTGACTGTAATATCGCTTAAAAAACGGTAGATGCATAGCCTATGCAATTAGGCTAATTGTTGATTCACCTGCCAGGTGTGTGGTCCTCACCCAGTCAAAATGGCAGCTGATAAGACAATGGCAGCTGATACAACAAACAAAAAAATAATTTTGGAATTATAAGTTAACTTTACAAATGCACAAGAACCTTGTTTATGGAATCACAATTATGAACGGTGAAAGATTTGTCTGGTGAGCTGCTTTTTTGTTTTAATTATATTGGGCCTACGAATGTAAAAAAAAAAAGAAATGTCCAAAGGGTTGGAGTGAATTTGGTATGTTGCATGGGTTTATTCATTACGGAAACCGTTTGTTTATTAAGAACCAAACTAAAGAAAACGGACCTAACTAGTTTCTGTTGGACAAATAGGTCCTTCCCAATTTGTTTGCTTCAGTTTAAGAAATGTTTTGCAACAATCGGTGGAACGAATACACCCCAGAGCAAATAAAACAGGGAGGGACTTACTGAAGTTGTACAATAGAAACTCTTGTTTGCTTTTCTTTTTGAAGTAAATGGTTTGTTGCAAAATATTTTGCAATAGAATCACCTTAATGATTTCACCTGGTGTCATGCCCAAGGAATTAATTTGTGTGCTGTGACTGACTTAATAGAATGTTTTTTTTTTTTTTTTAGTGTACTCTTGCTTTGCATACTTCCCATCTATGCTACTGACACCATACCCATTGGTAAGTTGGTATCAAACCTGCATCCCTCTAGTCTCTACTCACTTCATAACCAGTGACTACCTACAGTGTACAAAGTATATTACATCCTCTTTATTTTGTGAAGGAATGTTCAAAACTGAGTGTCAGGATCGCCACTTCTGGCTGTCAGTCAAGTCGAGCCTCCTTGGTAAGAAGTTTAGGTTTGATGTTGAAGGTGAGTCTGGTGATTAAGTAAGTTACCTAGTAAGTAACTACACTTTGAAATAGTGGTGATATGTGAATGCTTCCATACATACAGGAGGTAGTGTAAATCATAAAGCAGAATTCAGCCAACCTTGGCGATACTTCCTAAATTTCCGACTTTTAAGACCACACATCTTCTAAACTTCCATGTCTAGTTGCAGGGGATTTGTTTGAATTTAGAAATGCTCCGTTTAAAAAGTTTTTTTTTTTTTTGCTCCATGAAGTAATCCAACAATGTGTACGCCACCATCTTGTTTATTTCAAATCTTCTCATTGATCGAGAGTAGTGAATTTCATCCTGACATGCGGCACTTTGGGGTGGACATCCCCCTGTCTCAATCAGTGAACAAAGATTTTAAATAGACAAAATGGCAGCGTACAATATTGTTGGATTACTTCAACGGAGCAAAACATTTAACATTTTCTAAATTTAAGCTAACCCCCTGTAACTAGACATAAATTTAGAAGACTTGTTTATTCCAAGTTAAGACTTGAGGAAGCACCGCCAAGTAAAGTTTGGTGGTAAATTCCCCATGCTATGCTTTACGGTACATACTGTGTAATGGCTGTATGGAACAATTCACATATCATTGCTGTTTTAAAATGTAGCTACCAAGTATGAGGCTTGTATCACATGAACAGGTCATAGAAATTACCACTGTACTCTCTAACCCCCCCCCCCCCCCCAACCAGACGGTAGTGGTGCCCACACCCTCTCAGGCCAGGGGGCTGCAGAATGTGGCTACACCATGGTGCTGGACCCCTGGGGGGACCTGGTCCTCCGTGCTTCCTACCTGGCTTGTCATGTACACAATGAGGTGATTACTACTATCAGTATCTGGAAGCCACAGTTTGGGGATTCATAATGAATAGGGGGGAATCAGGGAGGAGCCTCTAAAGAACTAAGAACAACAACTTTTAATCGTGAGTGTTAACCTGTTTTTCTTCTAAGGGTTCCTAATGTTTCAAGTGTGAACAAAATTATCATGTGTGCCTGAGTCAGTTTCTACATTTAGCATTTTCGTTAGTATACCTCCTGCTATATTATGTTCTTCAGAAAGACACTGCTTTCCGAATGCTGGTGTGGTTTGTGAACAGAGATGTTGACGGTGAGGATATGTCCTACCCTCTCCAGCTGACCTGCCCTTTACTCCAGCCATGGAATCCCCGGGAGATAGTCTGTGAAGAGAACTATATGGAGGTCATGGAACCTTTTAACTGAGCTATATGTAACTGACTACCTTTTTGATGTATTATCGTTTGACATGATTTACTCAATATTCATTAGGATAGAATGTATTTGCATACCGTTGTTCAATTCTTTATTTTCCAATATTAGGTGTCTGCCATAAAAGAGGTCCCTCCTGCCAACCACAAGGGTCTGGAATGGATGACACCACCACCTGTGGTGCATATTTCCTTTTGCACAGAGGCCAACAAGAGAGCCATTCATGATTTCAAGTCCTTTCCACTGTGATCAAATACACATCTTGTAGATGTATATTTTATCTGCTGGTCAAAATTAAATTAAATTCAATAGTGTTTTGTTGTTCCCCATATCTACCTCTTTTAATGCCTTTGAAGTCTTGATTAATACCTTGTAATCTCTCTCCAGTGGTCGGAGGAGGGTCTGAGGGAGTGGCGTGTGGTGTTCCGGGTGCCAGGTGACCAGCAGGGGAGTGATGGGAGACCCTCTATGAAAGAGAAGACCCTGCCTGTAGAGATGGCCCATCTCCTGGGCTACCACATCAACACCACAGAGACGCGTGTTCTGCTGCGCTGTGCCTATGGCTCCCGCCTCGCCTACATCCTACAGGTCAGACTGCAGAGCCAGGGCTGTAGATCTGGTTCCATTGGTATATCAATACTGCTTTAGGTCAGTTTGCTTTGCTCTATTTCCTATGGATTACTGGTCAGATTCACCAATACCCTTTTCACGCTGTCGGGATAACCTAAATCATACTGTTCTGGATTGGATATTTTCTTTTCACAATGTCCTCTCCAATGCAGTTCCAACAACTGTCCAGTACAGCTTTACTCAGTTCTGCTTGGCTAAGTAATGTGGAACATTTTCTAACTATTTCAGGAGAAAGGTATCGAGGTGGAGGTGGTCAGTGCCACCATTCTTTACAAACACCAATGGACACTTCTAAGAGTGGATGCCTCGGTTGCTTGCACCACAAGTACATCTCTTTTGATCATTGGAAAATAGATGGTTTATAACTGAATTTCATTCATGTAATGGAATGCATGATATGTGAACATGACTCCATTTGCCTCTAACCTGGTCCCAGATCTGATTGTGTTGTCTTGCCAACATAGTTGAAGTCGGAAGTTTACATACACTTAGGTTGGCGTCATTAAAACAAATGTTTCAATCCCTCTACAAATTTCTTGTTAACAAACTATAGTTTTGGCAAATCGGTTAGGATATCTATCTACTTTGCATGACACAAGTAGTATTTCCAACAATTGTTTACAGACACATTATTAAACTTGTAATTCACAATTCCAGTGGGCCAAAAGTTTACATACAGTTGACTGTGCCTTTTTAACCGCTTGGAAAATTCCAGAAAATGATGTCATGGCTTTAGAAGCTTCTGATAGGCTAATTAACATCATTTGAGTCAGTTGGAGGTGTACCTGTGGATGTATTTCAAGGCCTACTTTCAAACTCAGTGCATCTTTGCTTGACATCATGGGAAAATCTAAAGAAATCAGCCAAGACTTCAGAAAAATAATTGTAGACCTCCACAAGTCTGGTTCATCCTTGGGAGCAATTTCCAAACTCCTGAAGGTGCTACGTTCATCTGTATAACCAATAGTACGCAAGTATAAACACCATGGGACCATACAGCCGTCATACCGCAAGGGAAGGAGACGCATTCTGTCTCCTAGAAATGAATGTACTTTGGTGCGAAAAGTGCAAATCAATCCCAGAACAACCGCAAAGGACCTTTTGAAATGCTAGAGGAAACGGATACAAAAGTTATATCCACAGTAAAACGAGTTCTATTTCGACATGCCCTGAAAGGCCGCTCAGCAAGGAAGAAGCCACTGCTCCAAAACCGCCATAAAAAAGCCAGACTACGGTTTGCACCTGCACATGGTGACAAAGATTGTGCTTTTGGAGAAATATCCTCTGGTCTGATGAAACAAAAATATAACTTTTTGGTCATAATGATCATTGTTATGTTTGGAGGAAAAGGGGAGAGGCTTGCAAGCTGAAGAACACCATCCCAACTGTGATGCACGGGGATGGCAGCATCATATTGTGGGGGTAGCTTAACCTCTTGATACTCCCCACCCCGGATCCGGGATCGTGAATAAAGCCTCAGGCTCATTAGCATAACGCAACGTTAACGATTTCTGAAAATCGCAAATAAAATTAAAATAATGCACCTGCTCTCAAGCTTAGCCTTTTCTTAACAACACTGTCATCTCAGATTTTCAAAATATGCTTTTGAACCATAGCAAATCACTAATTTGTGTAAGAGTATGCTAAGCTAGCTTAGCATTTTGAGTAGCATTTAGCACGCAACATTTTCACAAAAACCAGATAACCAAATAAATAAAATCATTTACCTTTGAAGAGCTTCGGATGTTTTCAATGAGGAGACTCTCAGTTACATAGCAAATGTTCAGTTTTTCCTGAAAGAATCCTTGTGTAGCAGAAATCGCTCTGTTTTGTACATCACATTTGGCTACCGAAACGAACTGAAAATTCAGTCACCAAAACGTCAAACTTTTTCCGAATTAACTCCATAATATCGACCGAAAAATGGCAAACGTTGTTTGGAATCAATCCTCAAGGTGTTTTTTCACATATCTCTTCATTGATATGCAGTTCGTGGAAGCCTGCTTTCCCCTCAGAATCGCATGGAAAAATACCAGCAGCTGAAAATGACGCACCAATTTCGACGGAGGACACCGGGCGGACACCTGGTAAATGTGGTCTCTTATGGTCAATCTTCCAATGATATGCCTACAAATACATCACAATGCTGCAGACACCTTGGGGAAACGACAGAAAGGGCAGGCTCATTCCTCTCGCATTCACAGCCATATAAGGAGACAATGGAAAACGGAGCCTCAAAAATCCTGCTGGTTTCCTGGATGCCGTTTCATCTTGGTTTTGCCTGTAGCTCCCGTTCTAGGGCACCCACAGAGAATATCTTTGCAGTTCTGGAAACGTCAGTGTTTTCTTTCCAAAGCTATCAATTATATGCATAGTCGAGCATCTTTTGGCGACAAAATATTGTGCTTAAAACGGGCACGTCTTTTTATCCAAAAATGAAATAGCGCCCCCATAGCATCAAGAGGTTAAGGACAACAAAGTCAAGGTATTTGAGAGGCCATCACAGAGCCCTGACCTTATTCCTATAGAAAATCCATGGGCAGAACTGAAAAAGTGTGCGAGCATGGAGGCCTACAAACCTGACTTACACCAGCTCTGTCAGGAGGAAATGGGCCAAAATTCACCCAACTTATTGTGCGAAAGTTGTGGAAGGCTACCTGACAAATTTCACCGGTCTAACCATTTAAAGGCACTGCTACCAAATACTAATTGTGTATGTAATCTTCTGACCCACTGGGAATGTGATGAAAGATATTAAAGCTGGAATAAATATTTCTCTATTCTGAAATGTCACATTCTTAAAATAAAATGGTGATCCTAACTGACCTAAGACAGGGAATTTTTACTAGGATTAATTGTCAGGAATTGTGAAACTGAGTTTAAATTTATTTGGCTAAGGTGTATGTAAACTTTCAACTTCTACTGTATATGGTCATTGTAACTCCAAACACACTTGCCCATATCATAACAGTTGGCAAAACCGCATAAACTGTTCTGGGATCAGGTCTAATTTGCCTCTACAGCAGTTTTAGTACCTTACCCCTTCTCCAGACAAGGCCTCCATGGATGGGAAGCACATTCTGTGGAGGTTCCCCAAGTTGCTGTCCACCCTGGTGCAGCCCCCCTTCAGAGACAAGGGCCTGACTGTGGGAGTGGAGGGACGCTACCTGAGTGACTGTGTGGCCCGTCAGCGAGGATATGACATACAGGAACAGGATGGAGCTGTGGAGATCAGGATTCCATTTGGTGCAGAAGGCGGCTACATCAAGGTATTACAGACAAAGGAGATGGAGCTTTAATTTCACCATTTTTGGTTCTTATCACAGATTTAATCATGAGCTGTACTTAGTTAATTTCCTTACAAATACAGGTGGTATGTCAGTGAAGTATTATTTTATTACTATAAATTGTATCAACTATTTTAGTGAAGAAATGGGTGGCTTGATTTGAAGTGTGAGCAGGTGACATGTTTCTTTGGAGTCCAATTTTGTGGGGAATAAAGCACTCCGAAGCAGCATATGTACAATGCCCCAGCCTCTCCTTTCTTTGATTTGTCTCCTTGATGCTGCAGCTTCATTCTGCTTTTCATAATGCCATTGATTGCTTTATGTTGCCTTAACCTTCACTCTCTCCCTCAGAGCCAGGTGGTGGATGGCCAGTACTCCCAGTCCTATTTCATTGACCTGTTCTACATGCACCAGTGGGAGGATTCTCAGTCGGCTCACACTGAATACCGCTCCTTTAGACCCCTTTCTATCATCCATCTGCCTCAGACACCAATTCTTATCAACGGCAAGTAGTCCTCATACCAGACAAATTAAAAAGAAAGTTGCATATCTCCCCTTTCTGTCGCTTTGGCCAATGTTTCACATAAGAGCCTCCAGCAGGGCAGTTTTTCCCATACTCGGTCCTGGGGCACCCCCCTAGGTGCACATTTTGGATTTTGCCCTAGCACTACACAGCTGACTCAAGTAACCAACTAATAATCAAGCTTTGATTTGCATCAGCTGTGTAGTGCTAGGGCAAAACCAAAACTTGCACTGGGGGGGGGGGCAGGGGCAGGACCAAGTTTGGGGAAACTCTGCATCAGGGTGTGCTCATCCATATTTGTGATGTCTTGTCAAACGACGACCATAGGATTTGGCATGACCATAGGAGTTGGCAAGAGGGCACAAACGGATCTGGAACCAGGTTAACTTCCACCAACATGTTACTGAGAGAACATTCCATTCTGTAAGTTATGACTGTTTTTCCTCCTGCAGAAACCAATCCCTCTGAGGGACAGTTCTCTGTGTCTCTGGGCTTGTTCCCCCATGACGTGTCTCTGTCCAACATCACCGTGGGGGACCAGTCCATGGCAGAGCAGCTAGGGGTTTACCTCTCACAGGTCCCCTTCCCCAATGGCACCCATGCCTACCTACTGAAGACCCCCTTCTCACACCATCTGGTCTCCCAGAAGGTGAGGGCATGTTAGTACCAGTCGGTGTGATACTAAAAACACTGAAGCAGTTCATGTATAAGATTAAGGAACAGTGAAACTGCTCTGTGTGTTCAATACTTAAGCTCTGACCTTAGTCTATATGTTTTTTCGCTGATATTCTCTGGTCTTGTAGTATCTTGGGCAGGGGTACAGGAGGTACAGTCTGGCAGTGACCTTCACTCTTTCCATCTCCCCCCACTCTGACCTGTACCATCATCCTGTCACCGTGGAGGCTGTCCTACAGGATGTTGGTATGTATGACTCGCATGCATTCCCATACAAGCACAGCCCCTCTGAGGGTATAAGTTTAAATTAAATTCAAAAGGTAGGCTTCTGTAAGGTAGGCAAACACCTGAAACCATTCCCTGGCTTGAGAATTATGCCTATCTATCCATCAAACCTTCCAACCCATCCATCCCTCCTTCTGTTCTCCCTCCCCTGTCCTCCAGTCCTGCCCAGAGTGGAGGGGGGGTGCTCTGACAAAGGGGTGCGTCTGCAGCTGCACTACGGAAACATGGACACCCAGTGGGAAGTGTATGTGGGGGGTCGCAGGCTGGACTGGGAGTTGGTGGAGATGGGCGACTACGCCCTGGAGACCAGACAGGACTACTTCAGTATGGTGATCCCTCTTTACGGCCTTGGCATGGCCTACGAGGTGTGGGGACTAAACCAGTTTAGCTGTTGGGTTCTATTTGTTTTGGGTGGCAAACATTTTTGTAGTGGGAATAACATAGTCGAATCAGTGGCTCTATACCCATATTTAGCCTTCATCTCTTGATCCCATCCTGTTCCTCTTTTTTGCTCTCCGTCAGGGTCTGAGTTTGCAGGGGCTGGTGGTAACTGTGAGCATGACACTGGAGGACAGAGAGACGGCCATACAGGAGCACACCTTCACCCAGCGCTGTATCTTCCTTGTGAAGGAACTAATGGGTAAAACAACCAACGCATTTACAGTACCATCCTACATGCATACATATTATGCAGTACATTTGGAAAGTATTCAGACTCATTGACTTTTTCCACATTTTGTTACGTTAAAGCCTTATTCTAAAATGGATTAAATAAATGTTTTTCCTCATCAATCTACACACAACGACAAAGCAAAAACAGGTTTAGACATTTTTGCAAATATGTAAATAAGGTCGTTTTTATTTTTATACAAGTATTTGGACCTGTATTTGGGACTCGAAATTGAGCTGAGCTGCATCCTGTTTCCATTGATCATTATTAAGATTTTCTTACAACTTGATTGGACATGATTTGGGAAGGTACACACTTGTTTATACAAGGTCCCACAGTTAACGGTGCATGCCAGAGCAAAAACCAAGCCATGAGGTTAAAGGAATTATCTTTAGAGCTCAGAGCTAAAGCTCAGAGACACAGATCTGGGAAGGTCCCCAAGAACACAGTGGCCTCCATTATTCTTAAATTGAAGAAGGACCAGCAAGAGTCTTCTTGCAGCACTCCACCAATCAGGCCTTTATGGTAGTGGCCAGACGGAAGCCACTCCTCGGTTAAAGGTACATGACAGCCCGTTTGGAGTTTGCCAAAAGGCACCTAAAGAACTGAGATCATGAAACAAGATTCTCTGGTCTGATGAAACCAAGACTGAACTATTTTGGTCTGAATGCCAAGTGTCATGTCTGGAGGAAACCTGGCACCTTTCCTGCGGTGAAGTGTGGTGGCAGCATGCTGTGGGGATGTTTCTCTGTGGCAGGAACTGGGAAACTAGTCGGGATCGAGGGAAAAATGAATGGAGCAAAGTACAGAGATCCTTGATGAAAACCTGCTTCAGAGCACTCAGGCCCTCTGAGACTGGGATGAAGGTTCACCTTCCAACAGGACAATGACCCTAAGCACATAGCCAAGACAACTCAGGAGGGGCTTTGGGAGAAGTCTCTGAATGTCCTTAAGTGGCCTGGACTTGAACCCGATCTAACATCTCTGGAGAGACCTGAAAATAGCTGTGCAGCAACGCTCCCCTTCCAACCTGATAGAGCTTGAGCAGATCTGCAGAGAAGGGAGAAACTCTCCAAATACAGGTGTCAAGCTTATAGCGTTATACCCAAAACGACTCGAGACTGTAATCACTGCCAAAGGTGCTTCAAAAAAGTACTGAGTAAAGGGTCTGAATAATTATGTAAATGTTAGATATGTTTGTTTAATACATTTGCAATAATGTCTGAAACACTTTTTGCTTTGTCATTATGGGATATTGTGTGTAGATTGACGGAAACTATTCAATACATTTTAGAATAAGGCTGTAATGCAATGCGGAAAAAGTTAATTTGTCTGAATACTTTCCGAGTGCCCTGTAATACAATACACTAATGATTATAAACCGAGGAAGGATCTCCTCTTATAATGCCGTGACGATTTTCTTCATTTTAGGCTCAAAAGAAGCATGTCCTCCTGCCAAATGGTATTATTCAGTTTATATTCCGCTGTGGTTTTTTGTTTGGGATAGCACAGTTACTATAGCATCATCCTACCAATAGTTCCAGCCGGCATTCTTTTAATAATATGGAATTCCCCTCAACCACGCCCACGAATTGGGGAAAACCAACATTATTTCCTATTGACCCCCATTGTAGAAGAGGCAACTTTATTGTTTTTGTTTTGTTATATAGAAAAAAGCTGAGGTGTTGTTGACCTGGCAACAGTACATGTCGCCAGGTCAAAAATCCTGACCTGGGGTTGGCAATGCTCCCATGTAGGGAAATAGAGCCTACAAGAGGAGCCCTGGGGCTTCAGGCTATTTGATGTGGAAGACTGGTAAATGTGGGCATGGGGTGTCCAAGTAGAAATAATTAAAATAATTGGCAACATCAAATGGTTTTGTGATGAATAAGCCATCTGATTCGACTGATGGAGTTGAATTTCTTTCTACCCATTTCACAGTAAAACAAATTGCCAACAGAATTTCAGCATGCTTATAGGGAAGGACATTAAACAAGCACTCAAATTACTTTATTTTACCTTTTATTTAACTAGGAAAGTCAGTTAAGAACAAATACTTATTTTCAATGACTGCCACCAACTCTAAGTGGTTTCACTGCCTGTTCAGGGGCAGAACAACCGATTTGTACCTTGTCACCTCAGGGATTTGAACTTGCAACCTTCCGGTTACTAGTCCAACACTCTAACCACTAGGCTACCCTGCCGCCCCGATGATTGGCTGAGAGAAATTGAAATTGTCTTGTTAGACTTCAGAGCAGCTTTTGACATTATCGATCATAGTCTGCTGCTGGAAAAACGTATGTGTTATGGCTTTACACCCCCTGCTATAATGTGGATGAAGTTACTTTTCTAATAGAACACAGAGGGTGTTCTTTAATTGAAGCCTCTCAAATATAATCAGGAATTTCCCAGGGTAGCTGTTTAGGCCCTGTGCTTTTTTCAATTTTTACTAATGACATGACTTTGAGTAAAGCTAGAGTGTCTATGTATGCGGATGACTCAACACTATACATGTCAGCGACTGAAATAACTGCAACACTCAAAGAGCTGCAGTTAGTTTCAGAGTTGGTGGCAAGAAAAAAGTTGGCCTTAAATATTTCTAAAACTAAAAGCATTGTATTTGGAACAAAACACTCACTAAACCCTAACCTCATCCAAATCTTTTAATAAATAATATGGAAGTTGAGATGACTAAATTGCTTGGAGTAACCCTAGATTGTAAACTGTCATGGTCAAAACATATTGATGCAGTAGTAGCTAAGATGGGGAAAAGTTTGTCTATAATAAAGCGATCTTAACACTATCAACAAAGCAGGTCCTACAGGCCCTAGTTTTGTCGCACCTTGACTACTGTTCAGTCGTGTGGTCAGGTGCCACAAAAAAGGACTTGGGAAAATTGCAATTGGCTCAGAACAGGGCAGCACGGCTGGCTCTTGGATGAACACAAAGAGCTAATCAATTTTATTAATATTCTACCAACAACCAAATATCTGCTTATTTTTCTAAATGGCTCAGTAAATCTGGTTGGGGGGTCATTGATGGACAGCAAAATTTAAACTGGATTTTTTTTATGCAGATTTAAGTCAGGACTAGACCACTCAGGAACTTTCATCACCTTTTGGATAGCCATTCTGGTGTCTTTTGCATGAAAACATTTGTAATTGTCCCACAGAGAAATGAAACCCTAAACCCAGGGTTAGGTTTTCAGAAGACTGAGGTGGGGTTTACTCTAACTTTTTACCTAGGCTTTGCTCCTTTGATATTTCATGGATGCCAAAGGAAGCCTAGCTTCCCCAAATATTTGACCAATAGAAACATTTAAACTATACAATTTATTTTTCTTTTCTGTTTTCATAATTTTCCTTCAATTCACAATTGACTGAATCTCACCGGAGCGAGGGGATACGGTGCCCGTCCGTCTCAGTATGTGTAGCCCATGTATCTGTTGTCTGGACCTAACTACTATGACATGTAGCCAATCAGCGCTGAGCTCAACTGTGGGTTGACCCCCCCCCCCCCCCCCCCCCCAGCTTGCTTGCTAAATCATCCCTTTCCTAAACCATGGATTTGGTTTTGTGGTTTTCAGTTAATTATCTGTACAGGCCAATGATTAAGGCAGCGATTCCAATCTAACCATAAATTCTTATATTGTGCCACTGGCCTGAGACTATTGAAGTTCAATTTGAAGCCTAGTAAGCTCCCTTTAACTAGCTAGCTAACTTAGCTGATTCTTTGTTGCCAATGCGATGAAGTTAGGCTAGCAAGCATTTTAGCTATTTAGCCTATGACAACAAACAAAAGCGTACTGTATGACAAAGCCATAGACTGTTTTGCCAACATGAAAGAGAGGAGGATGGCAACAACTTGGGTGAATCAACTTGAATTTTTTTACTTGTGCCGCACACACACAGAAGGAAATCGGTACCATGAACGGCAACATGATATTTAGGAACATTGATTGGACTAAATAGGTTTTGGTATCTTAAGATGTGATTACATTGTATTAAACTAAGCATATATAGCCTAGTTGATTTGATGTTTAAGTTGAAATGGTGCTGGCATAGGGATGCAGTGCTCCTGGTAACTCTGGTTCAGAATCAGTAAACTGACAAACATGGAATCCAATCACATTTTATTGGTAACGTACACATTTAGCAGATGTTATTGTGGGTGTAGCGAAATTCCTGCAAGAGGAAGGCATTGATGCTATGGACTGGCCCTCCCGTTCCCCAGACCTGAATCCAATTGAGCACATCTGGGACATTATGTCTCGCTCCATCCACCAACGCCATGTTGCACCACAGACTGTCCAGGAGTTGGCGGATGCTTTAGTCCAGGTCTGGGAGGAGATCCCTCAGGAGACCATCCGCCACCTCATCAGGAGCATGCCCAGGCGCTGTAGGGAGGTCATACAGGCACGTGGAGGCCACACATTACTGAGCCTCATTTTGACTTGTTTTAAGGACATTACATCAAAGTTGGATCAGCCTGTAGTGTGGTTTTCCACTTTAATTTTGAGTGTGACTCCAAATCCATACCTCCATGGGTTGATAAATTTGATTTCCATTGATTTTTGTGTGATTTAGTGTGCTGACAACAATGTAAAGAAAAGTATTTAATAAGAATATTTCATTCATTCAGATCTAGGATGTTATTTTAGTGTTCCCTTTATTTTTTTGAGCAGTGTATATAAATATTAGGACGAGTGATGTTAGTGACATTGACTAAAATAAAGTAGAAGAGAATACAGTATATATGAAATTAGTAAAGCAGTATGTAAACATTAAATTGACTAGTGTAGTGATTCTTATGTATATAGGGCAGCAGCCTCTTAAGGTACAAGGTTGAGTAGCTGGCTAGGGATGGCTATTTAACAGTCGGATGGCATTGATAGAAGCTGTTTTTCAGTCTCTTGGTCCCAGCTTTGATGCACCTGTATTGACCTTGCCTTCTGGATTTTTTTATTTTACTAGGCAAGTCAGTTAAGAACAAATTCTTATTTTCAATGACGGCCTAGGAACAGTGGGTTAGCTGCCTGTTCAGGGGCAGAAGAACAGATTTTGTACCTTGTCAGCTCAGGGATTTGAACTTGCAACCTTTTGGTTACTAGTCCAATGCTCTAACCACTAGGCTACACTGCCGCCCCAGTAGCAGGGTGACCAGGCCGTGGCTTGGGTGGTCATTTTGGCCTTTCTGTGACATTCGGTGCTGTATGTGTGCTGGAGGGCAGTCAGTGTGCCCCAGTGATGTGAGGGGCAGACCGCACCACCCTCTGGAGATCCCTGCAATTGCGGGCGGTACAGTTGCCGCACCAGGCGGTGAAGGAAGTGAGTTTGTGTTTATTCAGGACCTCCCGCCCTGACATACAATCAACCAATCACGTCAATGCTGAGATATACGGATCCCTCCGCATTTGTTTTGAATTTGAGGCGCATGGCGATGCGGTACAGAGCTCAATTTGGCCTCTGCAAACCTGTGGAGGCTTTCGCAAGTACGTCACACCATCCATATGGCGCCTCCGAACACATTTTCGGATCAAGCATAAATTGGCTTTGAGTTGTGCATGTCAATGCAATAGAATCCTACTCCAATGCGGTCTGCCTACAAGAAAACCACTTGCACAGTTTCGCATAGTTCATTTGTTTTGATATGTTACATTAAAAGTTGCTAATATTACGTTTATTCGAGCACAATTCCCACAACCGAGCGAACCGTTGATGGTGATAACTGAAGGGGAAAATTCTGGAAAGTTGATTTCAGCCCGCACGAGACTGAACTTCACTCATCTGCACGGCAATCCGAGGGCAGCTATATTTATTTTTATTTAACCTTTACTTAACTCTGCAAGTCGGTTAAGAACAAATTCTCATTTACAATGATGGCCTACCAAAAGGCGGGGACTGGGATTGAAAATAAATACATAATATATAGGACAAAATACACATCACTACATAAAGCGAGACCAAAGACAACCATGACATGTCAGCAACACATGACGACATGGTAGCAACACATGGCATCAGCACAAAACATGGTACGAACATTATTGGGCACAGACAACAGCACTAAGGTCGAGACGACAATAGTGAAGCGGCCACAATTGTCAGTAAGAGTGTCCATGATTGAGGTTTTGAATGAAGATGGAGATAACTGGACTTTTTTTTTTTTTTTCAGCTCGGTCCTGTCTGGCTGCAGTGAGCTGGAAAGAGGAGTGATCAAATCCAGTCAGCCTCAAAGGGGGGGGGGAACACTCTTGACCCAAACTGCTACAGACTTATATCTATCCTAACCTGCCTTTTCTAAGGTCTTCGAAAGTCAACAAACTGATTACCGACCATTTCAAATCCCACCATAACTTCTCCGCTATGCAATCTGGTTTCAGAGCTGGTCATGGGTGCACCTCAGCCACGCTCAAGGTCCTAAACGATATCTTAACCGCCATCAATAAGAAACAATACTGTGCAGCCGTATTCATTGACCTGGCCAAGGCTTTCGACTCTGTCAATCACCACATCCTCATTGGCAGACTCTATAACCTTGGTTTCTCAAATGATTGCCTTGCCTGGTTCACCAACTACTTCTCTGATAGAGTTCAGTGTGTCAAATCGGAGGGCTTGTTGTCCGGGCCTCTGGCAGTCTCTATGGGGGTACCACAGGGTTCAATTCTTGGACCGACTCTCTTCTCTGTAGACATCAATGATGTCGCTCTTGCTGCTGGTGAATCTGATCCACCTCTACGCAGACGACACCGTTCTGTATACTTCTGGCCCTTCTTTGGACACTGTGTTAACAACCCTCCAGACGAGCTTCAATGCCATACAACTGTCCTTCCGTGGCCTCCAATTGCTCTTAAATACAAGTAATACTAAATGCATGCTCTTCAACCGATCGCTGCCTGCACCTGGCCAGCCATCCAACATCACTACTCTGGACGGTTCTGAATTAGAATATGTGGACAACTACAAATACCTAGGTGTCTGGTTAGACTGTAAACTCTCCTTCCAGACTCTCATTAAACATCTCCAATCCAAAGTTAAATCTAGAATTGGCTTCCTATTTCACAACAAAGCATCCTGCACTCATGCTGCCCAACATTCCCTTTTAAAATTGACCATCCTACCGATCCTAGACTTCGATGTCATTTACAAAATAGCCTCCAATATACCCTACTCAACAAATTGGATGCAGTCTATCACAGTGCAATCCATTTTGTCACCAAAGCCCCATATACTACCCACCACTGTGACGTGTACGCTCTCGTTGGCTGGCCCTCGCTTCATACTCGTCGCCAAACCCACTGGCTCCAGGTCATCTACCAGACCCTGCTTGGTAAAGTCCCCCCTTATATCAGCTCGCTGGTCACCATAGCATCACCCACCTGTAGCACGCGCTCCAGCAGGTATATCTCTCTGGTCACCCCCAAAACCAATTCTTCCTTCGGCCGCCTCTCCAGTGCTGCCAATGACTGGAAGGAACTACAAAAATCTCAAACTGGAAACACGGATCTCCCTCACTAGCTTTAAGCACCAGCTGTCAGAGCAGCTCACAGATTACTGCACCTGTACATAGCCCAAGATTACTGCACCTGTACATAGCCCATCTATAATTTAGCCCAAACAACTACCTCTCCCCATACTGTTATTTATTTTGCTACTTTGCACATTCTTCCACTGCAAATCTACCATTCCAGTGTTTTTACTTGCTATATTGTATTTACTTCGCCACCATGGCCTTTTTTTGCCTTTACCTCACCTCATTTGCTCACCTTGTATGTTGACTTTCTACTGTATTATTGACTCCATGTGTAACTCTGTGTCAAATTGCTTTGTTTTATTTTGGCCAGGTCACAATTGTAAATGAGAATTTGTTCTCAACTTGCCTACCTGGTTAAATAAAGGTAAAAAAATGCATGTTTCTAAACTATTTCTTTATCCAGACAAAGGGTACTGCTATGGGATCCCCCTATGGCCCCTAACAATCCTAATTTGTATGTGGGTTACATGGAGAAACAGACAATTCTCAATCCTCTCAAATATTTTTGGGGCCTAACATGATTTGGAAACGTTACATTTATATTTTTGTTTTGTGGAGTGGTGATGAAAAACAGCTCCAGGCGTTCCATGCTTTTAACTCTTGTTCTGAGCACCTGAGATTTACTATCCAGTTTGACACACGCCAAATCAGTTTCCTTGAAAGTTTGATTTTGTGTGAGGATAATGTTCTATCGACTGATCTTGACAGGAAACCTACTGATAATAACTTTTTTGAGGGCTTATCACTCGCTGCCCTTGAAAAATAGTTTGCCCTACAGCCAATTCTGTGGAATCTAAGGAATTAGCAAAAACCGATCCAGATTTTGACAGAAAACATAGCTGAGATGCAAAGAAAGTTCAAGGAGAGGAGTTACAAAAATGGTCAGATCAGTAGTGCTATTGAGAAAATCGAAACCTCAAGGACAGTGTAGCAAAAATAAGCTTTTTTTGCGTTCTTACAACAAACTATTCAAAGTGCTCTGAACAAATTAAGGGAATTGTTCACAAACATTGGGACATTCTATGATCCGATGACGGTACTGATAATGTTTTCCGACAATCCCTTGGTTGTATTCTCACGGGGCAGAAATCTCAGATCAATTGGTAAACTTTGATTTACCACCCCAAAATACCCCTGCACACCATCTATTTGCGCCTCTACCGGATGGAAACTACAAGTGGATGGCACTTCCAAACAGGGAAACCAATCTCAATTAAAGGTGTTATCACATGCTCCACTAAGGCAGTTATTTATCTTGTAACTTGTCCTTGTGGTAAATTTGGGTAGAACAAAGCACAAATTAATGGTGCAAAAACTCACCGTACCCAGTTGCGGCCCACTTTTTTTTTTTTTTTTTGAAGCTATTTCGTCTCTTTGCTACATCGGCATCAAACATGTCACCCTCCCTAGGAGAGGGGGTGACCTTGACAATGTATTGTTAAAACGAGAGGCCGCCTGGCTCGTTAATTTATAGACCCTTGCTACCTTCGGTCTCAACGTAGACTTTGATCTGAAGCCATTCTTGTGATTGTGTTTTTGCTATCCATTGTATCTATGATCATATGTTATCATTCATGCTTTTTTTATATGTTCTGTAAATCAACCAATGAAATCAAGTCACACGCGGCCATGATTAGACACCTGTGTCCTTTTCAAAGTATTTAAATTCGTGACCCACAGTGTTTGTCATTATACCCTGATGAAGATATACAAATATTGCATCTGAGCTCCTAGGGTGTGAGGCTCTCCTTTTTATTTTTCAGGTGTAGAGATGTTAGTCTGCTTAAATAAAAGAGCACTTAACTTTCGTCTTAAATATTATTAGATTTCTCTTTGACTTCAGTTAATATTATCACTAGTGATAATACTGTATATTGAACGAAGTCAAAGAAATCTGTGGCTCCTTAAATGCATGTTATCAGTGCTCACAGTTGTTTAGAAAGTGGTCCTCAAAATAAATACAAATATATTACTATGATGGTCCTTTTACTTTTCTGAAGTCTGGATGTTCTTCCCTTTTCTCTCCATGCAGTGTGCCTCCCAGACAGCAGGATGGTAGTGGTGGTGGATACATCCAGGGTTTCTTCAGCCGTCAACCCCAGGCTAACATCCCTGCTGGATGCCTCCTGTGTTCCCATAGAGACTGATGGAGCTAGGGCTCTGTACAGCTTCTCTCTAGACTCCTGTGGCACCTCCACAACTGTGAGTGGACCTCATCTCTACTTTACAGCAACTTTGATTTCATCTGTTCAGAAATACCATATTAGTTTTGTAGGTCTTTTGTTGTGAGATCTGACTAAATTAAAAATTCACTTTTTGATTGGTATCATGGGATAGGGTTCGATAAAGGGAAGAGTTGAAGAATCTCTACTCTTGTACCATTGTTTTTGTATTTTATTCTCTACAACACCTGATGACTCTCCTTTCTGCCCAGCTGGTGGAGGATCACCTGGTATACACCAATGAAGTCCGGTATTGGCCCAAAGTCCCCATAGATCTGAAGACCTTCAGCTCCCCATATCCCCACTTCAGGTGAGACTTTTTTTTTTCTTCACCTTTTGCAACCATATTCCAATATTTCCACTCAGTCTGTTTTTGATTGATTGGCTCCATTTAAATCATTTATAGTATCCCAATTGGTTGCATCCACCCAGCGAATGGGACCCGTGCCCTGACAATCTACCAGCCCCGGGCCCTCCCTGCCTGGCCCCACAGCCGAGCCTCTCGCTCCCACCATCATCATCCAGGGGCCCAGCAACACCCCTTCATCAGAGGTGAGCTTCATCCATCTGAATAGAACAAGGAGTAATGGCAACTCTATTCTTGACCTTTTTATTGGCAACATGTGCCAATACTGTCCCTTTAATGCCTCTTCTGACATGGCTACGATTGCATTTTCCAACCACTTGTCCTTGGAGTCCCTATAGGAAGACAACGTAATGGGCTACCAGCTGGAGGTTGACATCAGTAGCAGGTATGTGTCTCTCAGTTCAGTCTTTGCAGATTTCACTGTTTAAGCATTGCTATTTTACTGTTGAGCAACTTTATTTTTATGTCCTCGGAACATATTTCATGTTGACTTCCAACAACTTTCAATAATTATTACTACTCTGTACACAGCTTTGATGCCTCTTTCCAATACCTTCAAGGTAACTACCTATGATAACACATTTTAGTGACTGTTTATCTTGTTTGTGTGTTGCATGGTATTGTATTTGCAGGCCTCCTGTCCTCTGAGGTGTACCTGTACCAATGATCAACTTGGTCACCCTGATGCCAGGGGGTCCTGGCATTATCGATGTATACTGGGCTGGCCCTGATTTGGCCAGTCACAACCCAGCCTTATACAACATCATGACACGTAATATCTGTCTAATAAAATAATTTGGCATATAAAAATGTTTTTGATTTTTGTCTAGGAAAGATTTCCATCAATACAGTACCTCAGTCGATAGGGAGCATTTGGCAGCAGGTGTAGGTAAGAGTAGTATAGCATTATTAGTTTTACCAATACAGCTACAATTTTCATCATAGGTACACTTCAACTATGACAGACAAAATGAAAAAAAAAAATCCAGATAATCACATTGTAGGATTTAATGAATTTATTTGCAAATTATGGTGGAAATTAAGTATTTTGGTCAATAACAAAAGTTTCTCAATACTTTGTTATATACCCTTTGTTGGCAATTAGAGGTCAAACTTTTTCTGTAAGTCTTCACAAGGTTCACACACTGTTGCTGGTATTTTGGCCCATTCCTCCATGCAGATCTCCTCTAGAGCAGTGATGTTTTGGGGCTGTTGCTGAGCAACAGACTTTCAACTCCCTCCAAAGATTTTCTATGGGGTTGAGATCTGGAGACTGGCTAGGCCCAGGCCCGTTTTACTTATTTTGTCTGTCATAGTTGAAGTGTACCTATGATGAAAATTACAGGCCTCATCTTTTTAAGTGGGAGAACTTGCACAGTTGGTGGCTGACTAAATACTGTTTTGCCCCCACTGTATGATGCACTTGAGTTGAAGCTCTGGGTAAAAGAAAACAAAGAGGGTTAGAGAAATCCTTGGTTTGACATAGGCTTTGTCCCAATTAGCACTGTGATACCTTTTTTTTTAATAGTGCGCTACTTTTGACCAGGACCCATTGGACATTTCTCCAAACTAGTGCACTATATGGGGAATAGTGTGTGATTTGGGACACACATACAAATATGCAGGTAGTCAGTTCTTTGTGACTTTAGCTGCAGCTTGAGCGATGCGGTACTGCTCCCGAAGGTTCCGTCTCCTCCGATGCTCGTTGGTTATCTCCACCACGCTTTTGCTAGGGAACCAACCCTTCTCTCCGTCAGACAGACGCATCCCCTTATTCCAACCTGACGGAAGCAGGGCATACCATTAGTCATTAAAGGGGAATAGAGACACATTTTCTGTGGTGACAAAATATACTTCAGATTGAGAACCTTTTCCATGAATCAAAATGTATTCACATTTTACAGTGCATTCGGAAAGTATTCAGACCCCTTGACTTTTACAATGTTAAGTTAGTCTTATTCTTACATAAAAATGTTTAAATAAAAATGTTCAAAATATTCACAATACCCCATAATGACAAAGCAAAATCAGATTATTGCATTTACATAAGTATTCAGACCCTTTACTCAGTACTTTGTTGAGGCACCTTTGGCAATGATTACATCCTAGTGGCGGCTTCTTGGGTATGACGCTATGTTACGAATCCCTTTTGGCCCGACAGTCTAGGGGAGATGGTAACGAGACCCGTAACATAACTCATGCAAATTATAATAGTGAGAAAGAAATAACCACAGACAACTAAATTACCGTCAAACACATGGTTTATTAGAAAACACACAGTAATATGGGGGGGGGGGGGGCAGGAAAAGGGGCTGAGCTGGACCCAAGGAAAGAAACAATAAGCATCCAAAACACCCCTAAACTAGACTAGCCTATTTCAACAACAGCTAACTAACTAACCAAAAATACAGTGGGTGATCCGCCCAGTTCTAACTAGTGTATTTAACAAAGTTTACCTACGGGTAGTGTATGCCCATGGGTGACTTGTCTTGGTTCCCCCTTTTCCAACCAGCAAACAAACACAAACACCATACTCACAGGTGAGGACAAAGTGATATGGAGGTGCTCAAACAAAAGAGAGCTCAATACATAAAGAGCGATAGAGACATAGTAGGAGAGGGTGAAACAGAGTGATCTACAGACATGGCATTTACAGAGATTGAGCTCAATAGCAAACAACTGCCAGGGTTTTTAAACCAAGGGAAAGGAACTGTGATTGGGTAGGAAACAGGAGGTGTGTCTTCTGATTGGGGAGTGATGACTTTTCACCTGGGGGGGGGGGGAGAAAAGAACACGCACACCCACAGGGTACCTGTATCCGTAACACGCTACAATGTTGGCAAACCTGTATTTGAGACTTCCTCCCGTTCTTCTATGCAGATCCTCTCAAGCTCCGTCAGGTTGAATGGGGAGTGTTGCTGCACAGCTATTTTCAGGTCTCTCCAGAGATGTTAGATCGTGTTCAAGTACAGGCCCTAGCTGAGCCACTCAAAGACCTTCAGAGACTTGTCTCGAAGCCACTCTTGCGTTGTCTTGGCTGTGTGCATTGTCCTGTTGGAAGGTGAACCTTCACCCCAGTCTGTGGTCCTGAGTTCTCTGTAGCAGGTTTTCAAAGATCTCATTGTACTTTGCTCTCTTTCTTTCCCATGATCCTGATTAGTGTCCCTGCCCCTGAAAAACATCCCCACAACATGATGCTGCCACCACCATGCTTCACCGTCGGGATGTTGCCAGATTTCCTTCAGATGTGAAGCTTGGCATTCATGCCAAAGAGTTCAAACTTGCTTTCATCAGACCAGAGAATCTTGTTTCTCTTGGTCTAAGATTCATTTCGGTGCCTTTTGGTAAACTCCAACCTGGCTGACATGTGCCCTTAGGAGTGGCTTCCGTCTGGCCACTCTACCATAAAGGTCGGATTGGTGGAGTGCTGCAGAGATGGTTGTCCTTCGGGTAGGTTATCCCATCTCCACAGAAATACTCTGGAGCTCTTTCAGTGACCGTAGGGGTTTCTTGGTCAACTTCCTGACCAAAGCCCTTCTCCCCGCATTGCTCAGTTTGGTACTGCGGCCAGCTGTAGAAAGTCTTGGTGGTTCCAAACTTCTTCCATATAAGAATCACTGTGTTCTTTTGGGCCTTCAATGCTGAAGAAACTGTTTGGTACCCTTCCCCAGATCTGTGCCTCGACACAATTTTGTCTCGGACAATTCCTTCGACCTCATAGCTTGGTCCCAAATGTGGGACCTTTTGTATAGACAGGTGTGCCTTTCCAAATCATGTTCAATCAACTGAATTTACCACAGGTGGACTGCAATAAAGTTGTAGAAACATCTCAAGGATGATCAATGGAAACAGGTTTCACGTGATCTCAATTGAGTATCATAGCAAAGGGTCTGAATACTTATGTAGATAAGGTATCGGTTCTTTGATAATGCAAACCATTTATTGTTTGAAGATTTATCAATATGGGGTATTGATGGGGGGGGGAAACTAAATCCATTTTAGAATATGGCTGTAATGTCATTTTGGGGGGGGGAAATGTCAAGGACTGAATACTTTCTGAATGCACTGTACATCTTCCAAAAAAGATGCTTGACAATTCAGTAGGAAATTTGTACTGAAAGTATATTTCCTTGTTTGTTCCACCTACCCTCATGGGTCTTGCATAGCACGTTGATAATGTCAGCAGGCTCCATGGTGAGCTCATCAGCCTGCTGGGCAACGTATTGTTCCACACACTGCACCTGGGGGCAATCTATAATCCCACAAGGTTAAGGCTACAATTTCACTTCAGGGAAGTATGTGCATCGAACTAAGAATGTTAATATTTTATAACTGGGTTTATCATCAATTTACTCACCCCAGTCCTCATAAACCACCTCTTCCTTTCTGTTTGGGTCATTCAGGGAAGGGAATGCTGCCATCCACCTGTGCATATCTGACCTAGAGAGTGAAAGTAGAAACTGGGTACAACACTGTGATGCATTTTTGTCTTGATTCTTCAGTGTATAGTGCATTATCTGAGAGTTGGTTGGTTAGGAGGCTGTGTGTGTGTTCTCTCACTCTGAGGGGGCCTTCAGCAGGTGTTCGCAGGCCATGCCTCGGTGGTTCTCCAGCAGTAGCAGACAGAAGGAGTGCTCCAACTTGGGCCCTGGGTCCTCCGCTCCAGCCCCAAACCCCGCGGGCTGGACCTGCACCAGGGAGCGGTGAGTGTGGTCTGTCACCATATAGCGCTCTGAGCTGGACAGGAAAGGGGAGAAACTATACTCAACTTGCATATTCACCACCCAGCAGGCAAAACAAGGTTGAAATATTATGACAACCAGTTGCCCACAGCACATTTTCTGACCATTTAATTAAATGCAACTGTTGGTCAGTATGTGGAGTATATCCTTTTGCTTGCCTCTTTTTGCATGTGATGATGAGTAGGTCATTGAAGAGGAAGAGGTAGATGGGGGTGAGTTTGAGACGAGAACTGAAGAGGGAGGCCCCTTTGGATAGCTCATATAGCTCTCCTCTCTTCTCCAGGAAGCGAGCCTTTGAGACAATGGGAACAGCCTGCATGTGGACATGGTGGAGAGACAGGGTCTCAATCAGTGAGCTTCACCCAATCAAACATTTTTAAAGACCTTTTCTGCAGTTGCCATAAAGGCTTCGTTCACACAAGCAGCCCAAATGTATATATATATTTTTTCTCACTCCTTTGTCTTTTGACCAACTGGGGCCTGATTTCCCAAAAGCATCTTAAGGGCATTTTCACCAGATTTTTTTTTTTCATGAGAATGGCCTTATTTCTATTACAGCACATTGGATTACTCTCATTCATATTCCATTCACCCAGTTCAATGTAACATCGATAGGTTTAGGCTACTACATAATACTCAAATGATCCCTATACTCATCATGAGGTTGTTACAACCTAGCCTATGATTGAAAATGTACAATGTAGGTGCACACAGATCGAGAGACATTTGAGGTGACAGACGGTGACATTCATTCACGACTTGCACACTTGCCTGCATCTAGCTGATATCGGGTGTAATCATTAGTCCAACAGTTGCAAACTAGTTTCTATTGGACAAATTAAGTTATGTTTTGCTCCATTTTCTTCAGTTTAAGACAAGTTTTTCAACAGAATCAGTGTCTACAGCATTGTGACGTCTTTTTACGCATTTATGTTGAAGAATAGCCGTAAGGGACCACATTGAGCAAGTGGTCACATGATGGCTCCCGCAGAAAAGGTAGCCATTATTCCAATTGCTTCTAATGAGAAACCAATTGTCCCGGCGGATATATTATTGAATAGATATGTGAAAAACACCCTGAGTATTGATTCTAAACAACGTTTGCCATGTTTCTGTCGATATTATGGAGCTAATTTGGAAAAAAGTTTGGCATTGTAGTGACCGCATTTTCCGGTCGATTTCTCAGCCAAACGTGAAGAACAAAGGGAGCTATTTCACCTACAAAAATAATATTTTAGGAAAAAAGGAACATTTGTTATCTAACTGGGAGTCTCCTGAGTGAAAGCACTGGAAGGTGAGGTAAGTGCGTGTCATGAGACCAAGGCTCTCTGCCAGACTACTGACTCAAAGAGGTCTCATGAGCCCCTCCTTTATAATAGAATCTTCATTCAAGTTCCAAAAGACGGTTGACATATAGTGGAAGCCCTAGGAAGTGCAACCTCATCCATATCTCAATGTCTACTCGGTAGGCCAAGCTTTGAAAAACTACAAACCTCAGAGGTCCAACTTCCTGGTTGGATTTTTCTCAGGTTTTCGCCTGCCATATGAGTTATGTTATACACAGACATCATTCAAACAGTTTTAGAAACTCCAGAGTGTTCTCTATCCAATCCTAATAATAATATGCATATACACTGCTCAAAAAAATAAAGGGAACACTTAAACACCACAATGTAACTCCAAGTCAATCACACTTCTGTGAAATCAAACTGTCCACTTAGGAAGCAACACTGACAATAAATGTCACATGCTGTTGTGCAAATGGAATAGACAACAGGTGGAAATTATAGGCAATTAGCAAGACATCCCAAATAGAGGAGAGGTGACCACAGACCACTTCTCAGTTCCTATGCTTCCTGGCTGATGTTTTGGTCACTTTTGAATGCTGGTGGTGCTTTCACTCTAGTGGTAGCATGAGACGGAGTCTACAAACCACACAAGTGGCTCAGGTAGTGCAGCTCATCCAGGATGACACATCAATGCGAGCTGTGGCAAGAAGGTTTGCTGTGTCTGTCAGCGTAGTGTCCAGAGCATGGAGGCGCTACCAGGAGACAGGCCAGTACATCAGGAGATGTGGAGGAGGCCGTAGGAGGGCAACAACCCGGCAGCAGGACCGCTACCTCCGCCTTTGTGCAAGGAGGAGCAGGAGGATCACTGACAGAGCCCTGCAAAATGACCTCCAGCAGGCCACAAATGTGCATGTGTCTGCTCAAATGGTCAGAAACAGACTCCATGAGGGTGGTATGAGGGCCTGACGTCCACAGGTGGGGATTGTGCTTACAGCCCAACACCTTGCAGGACGTTTGGCATTTGCCAGAGAACACCAAGATTGGCAAATTCGCCACTGGAGAATGTTCTGCTGCCTGCAACATCCTCCAGTATGACCGGTTTGGCGGTGGGTCAGACAATGCTAGACTTAATGTGGTTGGAGTGTGTCAGCAGCTCCTGCAAGAGGAAGGCATTGATGCTATGGACTGGCCAGCCCGTTCCCCAGACCTAAGTCCAAGGAGCACATCTGGGACATTGACTCGCTCCATCCACCAACGCCATGTTGCACCACAGACTGTCCAGGAGTCCTCATCAGGAGCATGCCCAGGCGTTGTAGGGAGGTCATACAGGCATGTGGAGGCCACGCACACTACAAAGCCTCATTTTGACTTGTTTTAAGGACATTACATCAAAGTTGGATCAGCCTGTAGTGTGGTTTTCCACTTTAATTTTGAGTGTCACTCCAAATCCAGACCTCCATGGGTTGATAAATTTGATTTCCATTGATAATTTGTGATTTTGTGCTCAGCACATTCAACTATGTAAAGAAACAAGTCTTTAAGAATATTTCATTCATTCAGATCTAGGATGTGTTATTTTAGTGTTCCCTTTATTTTTTTGAGCAGTGTATTAGCATCTGGGACAGAATAGGAGGCAGTTCACTCTGGGCACGCTATGCATCCAAAAGTGAAAATGCTGCCCCCTATCCCAAAAAGGATAACAGGTGTGCCTTGTAAAAAGTTCATTTGTGGAATTTCTTTCCTTAATGCATTTGAGCCAATCAGTTGTGTTGTGACAAGGTAGTGGTGGCATACAGAAGATAGCCCTATTTGGTGAAAGACCAAGTCCATATTATGGCAAGAACATCTCAAATAAGCAAAGAGAAACAACATTCCATCATTACTTTAAGACCTGAAGGTCAGTCAATATGGAATATTTCAAGAACTTGAACGTTTCTTCAAGTGCAGTCACAAAAACCATCAAGCGCTATGATGAAACTGTCTCTCATGAGGACTGCCACAGGAAAGGAAGACTCAGAGTTACTGTTTCGTTTGTTTGTTTATACTTTTGTTATTTTGTTCAGTGTTCTGTTGATTTATTAAATATATCATTATGGACACGTACCCCGCAGCACATTGGTCTGATCCTTGCGGCGACTCAGAAGAAGAAGAGGAATTCCGTTACAGAACCACCCACCACTCAAGGTGCCCGTCTGTCCTGAGCTGCCAGTCCGAGATCGGCGGCGAGGGTCACCGCTCTAAAGCGGCCATAGAGGCGGAGAAAGACTATGGTGGAGTGGGGTCCACGTACCGTGCCAGAGCCGCCACCGCGGACAGACACCCACCCAGACCCTCCCCTAAGGTTCATGTTTTGCGGCCGGAGTCCGCACCTTTGGGAGGGGGGTACTGTCACGTTCTGACCTTAGTTCTTATGTTATGTCTTTGTTTTAGTATGGTCAGGGCTTGAGTTGGCTGGGTTGTCTATGTTCCTTTTTCTATGTTTTGGGATTTCTGTGTTTGGCCTGGTATGGTTCTCAATCAGAGGCAGCTGTCAATCATTGTCCCTGATTGAGAACCATACTTAGGTAGCCTGGTTTCACTTTTGAGTGGTGGGTGATTATGTATCCTGTGTTAGTGTTTTCACTATACGGTACTGTTTCGGTTGTTTTGTACTTTTGTTATTTTGTTCAGTGTTCTGTTGATTTATTAAATATATCATTATGGACACTTACCACGCTGCACATTGGTGTGATCCTTAATACTCCTCTGAAGAAGAGGAATTCCGTTACAATAGGTAAGGACACTCAAGAAGCACAGCACTTACACAAATGACTGATGATTGGTTGAGAGAAATTGATGATAAAATGATTGGGGGCTGTCTTGCTAGACCGCAGCTTTTGACATTATCGATCATATTCTGCCACAGGACAAACTTGTTAAGGCTTTACATCCCCTGCTATAATTTGGATACAGAGTTACTTGTCTAACAGAACACCGAGGGTGTTCTTTAATGGAAGCTTCTCAAATATAATCCAGTTAGAATCAGGAATTCCCCAGGGTAGCTGTTTAGGCCCCTTGCTTTTTTTCAATTTTTACTAACTTTGAGTAAAGCCAGAGTGTCAATGTATGCAGATGACTCAACACTATACACATCAGCTACTACAGTGACTGAAATGACTGTGTTCACTTAACAAAGAGCTGCAGTTAGTTTCAGAGTGGGTGGCAGGAATAAGATGGCCCTACATATTTATAAATCTAAAAGCATTATATTTGGAACAAAACACTCACTAAACCCAAACCTCAACTAAATCTTGAAATAAAATGTGGAAATTGAGTAAGTTGAGATGACTAAAATGCTTGGAGTAACCCTAGATTGTAAACCGTCATGGTCAAAACATATTGATGCAGTAGTAGCTAAGATGGGGAAAAGTTTGTCTATAATAAAGCAATGCTCTTCCTTCTTAACAAAACTATCCACAAGGCAGGTCCTACAAGCCCTCGTTTTGTCGCACCTTGACTACTGTTCAGTCGTGTGGTCAGGTGCCACATAAAAGGACTTAGGAAAATTGCAATTGGCTCCAAACAGGGCAGCACAGCTGAAAGAGCTAATATTTAAAAAATGCATGTCAATCTCTTCTGGCTGAAAGTAGAAGAGAGATTTTTTTCTTCATCACTACTTTTATTTATGAGAGGTATTGAAATGTTGAATGCAACGAGCTCTGTCTAAACTACTGGCACACAGCTCGGCCACCCATGCATACCCCACAAGACATGCCACAAGAGGTTTCTTCACAGTCCCCAAGTCTAGAACAGACTATGGGAGGCACACAGTACAACATGTATGTGACTGCATGGCTACATGGAACTCTATTCCACATCAAGTAACTGACGCAAGCAGTAAAATTAGATTTAAAGAACAGATAAACACCTTGTGGAACAGCGGGGACTGTGAAGCAACACAAACATTGGCAAAGACAGACACATACATACTTACACACACACGATAACACACGCACTATTCATTTAGTACTGTAGATATGTGGTAGTGTTGGAGTAGGGGCCTGAGGCCACACAGTGTGTTGTGAAATCTGTCAGAGAGCATAAACATACCTTGAGTTTGTGGAACTCTCAAAAGTTTGGACACACCTTCTCATTCAAGGAGTTTTCTTTATTTTTACTATTTTCTACATTGTAGAAAAAAAATGAAGACATCAACTATGAAATCACACATGGAATCATGTAGTAACCAAAAAAGTCCAATCAAAATCAAATCAAATTGTATTGGTCACATAAACATATTTAGCAGATGTTATTAAAGGTATGGCGAAATGCAGTAGTATCTAAGAATTCACAACAATATACACGTATCTAAATGTAAAGTAATGGAATTAATAAATATATAAACATTAGATTGAGCAATGTCGGAGTGGCATTGACTAAAATACAGTAGAATGGACTACATATGAGATGAAATGTATGTAAACATTATTCAAGTGACTAGTGTTCCAGTGATTTCAAGTCTATGTATATAGAGCAGCGGTCTCTATGGTGCAGGGTTGCAAAACCGTGAGGAAGCCGGATAGTGATGGCTATTTAACAGTCTAATGGCCTTGAGCTCAAAGCTGTTTTTCAGTCTTTCAGTCCCAGCATTGATGCACCTGTACTGACCTCGCCTTCTGGATGATAGCGGGGTGAACAGGCAGGGGCTCGGGTGGTTGATGTCCTTGAGGATCTTTTTGGCCTTTCTGTGATACATCACCACTTGGTACAGCAACTGCACCGCCCGCAACCGCAGAGCTCTCCAGAGGGTGGTGCGGTCTGTGCAACACATCACTGGGGGCAAACTGCCTGCCCTCCAGGACACCTACACTACACTCCTCCGCCCAACAGGATGCTCTCAATTGTACATCTGTGAAGGTTTTAGGGGCCAAGCCACATTTCTTTAGCCTCCTGAGGTTGAAGAGGCACTGTCTTTGTGGGCGGACCATTTAATTTTGTCAGTGATGTGTACCCCGAGGAACTTGAAGCTTTCCACCTTCTCCACTGCGGTCCCGTCGATGTGGATAGGGGCGTGCTCCCTCTGCTGTTCCTGAAGTCCACGATCAGTTCCTTTGTTTTGTTGACATTGAGTAAGAGATTATTTTCCTGGCACCACTCTCCCAGGGCCCTCATCTCCTCCCTGTAGGCTTTCTCGTCATTGTTGGTAATCAGGTGTTGTTTCCTACTTTCACCACCTGGGAGCGGCCATCAGGAGGTCCAGGACCCAGTTGCACAGGGCGAGGTTCAGACCCAGGGCCCCGAGCTTAATGATGAGCTTGGAGGGTACTATGGGTTTGAATGGTGAGCTATAGTCAATGAACAGCATTCTTACATAGCTATTCCTCTTGTCCAGATGGGATAAGGCAGTGAGCATTGGGATGACGATTGCGTCGTCTGTGTATCTACTGGGGCAGTAAGCAAATTGAAGTGGGTCTAGGTGTCAGGTAAGGTAGAGGTGATATGATCCTTATTAACTAGCTTCTCAAAGCACTTCATTATGACAGAAGTGAGTGCTACATGGCGATAATCATTTAGTTCAGTTACCTTTGCTTTCTTGGATACAGGAACAATGGTGGACATCTTGAAGCAAGTGGGGACAGCAGACTGGGATAGGGAGAGATTGAATATGTCTGTAAACACTCCACCTAGCTGGTCTGCACATGCTCTCAGGACGCGGCTAGGGATGCCGTCCGGGCCGGCAGCCTTGCCAGGGTTAACACGCTTAAATGTCTTACTGACATCGGCCACAGAGAAGGAGAGCCGACAGTCCTTGGTTGCGGGCCTTGCCAGTGGCACTGTGTTATCCTCAAAGCGGGCGCAGAAGGTGTTCGGCTTGTCCGGGAGCAAGACATCGGTGTCCGCTATGTGACTGGTTTTCCCTATCTAGCCCGTGATTGTCTATAGACCCTGCCACATACGTCTTGTGTCTGAGCCGTTGAATTGCGACTCCACTTTGTCCTTTGTACTGACGTTTTGCCTGTTTGATTGCCTTACAAAGGGAATAACTACACTGTGTTTGGTAATATTCCCAGTCACCTTGCCATGGTTAAATAAGGTGGTTTGTGCTTTCAGTTGTGTGAGAATGCTGCCATCTATCCACGGTTTCTGGTTTGGGTAGGTTTTAATAGTCACAGTGGGTACGATATCTCCTATACACTTCCTGATCAACTCAGTCACCGTATTCGTCGATGTTATTCTCAGAGTCTACCTGGAACATATCCCAGTCCGCATTATCAAAACAATCTTGAAGCATGGATTCCGATAGGTCAGACCAGCATTAAATAGACCTTAGCACGGGTACTTTCTGTTTGAGTTTCTGCCTATAGGAATGGAAAAGCAAACTAGAGTCGTGATCAGATTTGCTGAAGGGAGGGCAGGGGAGAGCCTTGTAGGCATTTCTAAAAGTTGAGTGGCAGTGGTCCAATGTTTTGTCAGCACGAGTACTGCATTCAATGTGTTGGTAGAACTTCGGTAGCGTTTTCCTCAAATTGCTTTGTTAAAATCCCCAACTACAATAAATGCGGCTTCAGGATATGTGGTTTGCATGAAGTCCAGCGTAGTTCTTTGAGGGTCGTCGTGGTACTGGCTTGAGGAATATACACGGCTGTGACTATAACTGAAGAGAATTCTCTTGGGAATTCTCTTGGGATGTCATACGGTCGGCATTTGCATGAGGTATTCTAGCTTGGGTGAACAAAAGGACTTGATTTTCCAAATGTTATGACAATCGCACCATGAGTAGTTAATCATGAAACATACCCAGCTTTCTTCTTCCCGGAGAGTTCTTTTTTCCTATCTGCACAATGTACTGAGAACCCAGCTGGCTGAATGGATGGGGACAGTATATCCCGAGAGAGAGAGCCATGTTTCTGTGAAACAGAGTATGTTACAATCCCTGATATCTCTCTGGAAGGAGATCCTCGCCCTGAGCTTGTCTACTTTATTATCCAAAGACTGAACATTAGCAAGAAATATACTCTGAAGCAGTGGAAGATGTGTACGCTTCCTGAGTCAGACTAGAAGTCCACTGCGAATACCTCTTCTCCGCCGGCAGTGTTTTGGAGTAGCCTCTGGAATAAGTTATATTGCCCTGGGAGGTACGAACAAAAGATCCAATTCGGGAAAGTCGTATTCCTGGTCGTAATGCTAGTTACCGTCTGTATGTAATAACACACAAACAAATCTGGGCTAATAATGGAAGAAATAACACACAAAAAAACGAAATACTGCAAAGTTGCTTAGGAGCTATATCTGTCGGCGCCCAAATCAAAATATATTTTACATTTTAGATTCTTCAAACTAGCCACGTTTGCCTTGATGACAGCTTTGCATCCTCTCAACCAGCTTCATGAGGTAGTCACCTCGAATGCTTTTCCAACAGTCTTGAAGGAGTTCCCACATTAGCTGAGCACTAGTTGGCTGCTATCCCTTCACTCTGCAGTCCAACTCTCCCAAACCATCTCAATTGGGTTGAGGTCGGGTGATTGTGGAGGCCAGGTCATCTGATGCAGCACTCCATCACTCTCTTCTGTTGAGATGTGTCTGTTATTTGAATTCGGAGGTCCAATCTGAGGTGCAGTTAATTGCCAATTTTTGAGGCTGGTAACTCTAATGAACTTATCCTCTGCAGCAGAGGTAACTCTAGGTCTTCTTTTCCTGTGACGGTCCTCACGAGAGCCAGTTTCATCATTGCGCTTGATGGTTTTTGCTGCACTTGAAGAAAGATTAAAAGTTCTTAAAATTTTCAGTACTGAGTGACCTTCATGTCTTAATGTAATGATGGACTCTCATTTATGTTTGCTTATGTATACCACAACACAATTGATTGGCTCAAACGCATTAAGAAGGAAATAAATTCCACAAAAGTATGTTTAACAAAGCACACCAGTTAATTGAAATGCATTCCAGGTGACTACCTCATGAAGCTGATTGAGAGAATGCCAAGAGTGACGGTGGCTACTTTGAAGAATCTCATAAACACTTTTTTGGTTACTACATGATTCCATATGTGTTATTTCAGAGTTTTAATGTCTTCAATATTATTCTACAATGTGTGTCCAAACCTTTGACTGGTACTATATATGAAGATACCTTGAGATTATGGAACGCCAATGTGGTAATAATGACATGTTTATGAACATACCTTTCATTTGATGAACTCCAGTGTGGTAATGACATGTATATAAACAGACCTTGAGTTTGTTGAACTCCAATGTGTTATTGACTTGTATGAGTTCCTCCATCTGCTTCATCTGGCCCACCTGTGTGTTGGACTCCTTGATGATCTGGAAGAGGGAGAATAACAACAAAGAGTGGAGGTGTAGTGGAGCACATTTTGGTAAGGTTTTGTTGGCCCAGTATTTTGAAGAAGTATCCAACAGAAAGACTGCTGTCCATTTCCTAATGGATTTCAAATCTTTTTAACAGGCCTACTTATTTTCAATGGCACATTGTTCATAGTGTATGTGTAATATTTTATACTGCTTGCATGTCTACAGTGACCAATACGTACTGTTAGGTTCTAATTATCAGAGTAAATAATTCAACGGACACTATGAGAGCTTAACCAAGTTTAATTCTTCCCAGGGGATCAATACAGCTGCATTAAACAAAACATGTTTCCACCACCACAGGTATATATACTCCAATTTAGGCACTCCTCCTTCTCCCCAATCCTTACAGATTTTATGGTTCGACAGGAAGACGAAGTGATTGGGTAATAAACCATTGTTTCTTCCTTAAGGGGATCTGACCTGTCCTCAACCCCGTTGATGCCTAATCCAAAGATCTCTCCACCCATATCCCCTATAGCAATTATGTGACTTCACCCTGTCCACCCAGCACATTCCAAAGCCATCTGGCTCCTACAGATAACCATTAACTTCTGATGTAAAAACCAGTCTCTAGGATAGCAATGTTCCAAGTTTAATCCAGAATTCAATGGTACACTATATAATACAGAAGGATGTGGACACCTCAAATGAGTGGATTCGGCTATTTCAGTCACACACATTGCTGACAGGTGTATAAAATCGAGCACACAACCATGTGATCTCCATAGACAAACATTGACAGTAGAATTGCCTTACTCAATAGCTCAGTGACTTTTAACATGGCAACGTCATAGAATGCCACCTTTCCAACAAGTCAGTTCATAAAATGTCTACCCTCCTAGAGCTGCCCCGGTCATCTCTTCATTCAAAGACTCTTACTGACAGTTGTGGCTGCTTCGTGTGATGTATTGTTGTCTCTGCCTTCTTGCCTTTGTGCTGTTGTCTGTGCCCAATAATGTTTGTACTATGTTGTTGTCATGTTGTGTGCCACCGTGCTGTGTTGTCATGTGTTGCTGCCATGCTATGTTATTGTCTTAGGTTTCTCTTTATGTGGTGTTTTGGTGTCTCTTGTCGTGATGTGTGTTTTGTCCGATATTTTTTTTATCCCAGTCCCTTGTCCCCGCAGGAGGCCTTTTGTTAGGCTGTCATTGTAAATAAGAATTTATTCTTAACTGACTTGCCTAGTTAAAAAAAGTTTTTTTTAAATATAATAAAATAGGTGCTGTTATTGTGAAGTGGAAACGTTTAGGAGCAACAACAGCTCAGCAGCGAAGTGGTAGGCCACACAAGCTCACAGAAAGGGACTGCCAAGTGCTGAAGCGTGTCTGTCCTCGGTTGCGACACTCACTGTTCCAAACGGCCTCTGGAAGCAACGTCAGCACAATAAGTGTTTGTTGGGAGCTTCGTGAAATGGGTCTCCATAGCCGATCAGCCATACGCGAGTCTAAGATCGCAATGCCAAGTCTCGGCTGGAGTGGTGTAAAGCTTACCCCCATTGTACTCTGGAGCAATGGAAACCCGTTCTCTGGAGTGATGAATCACTCTTCACCATCCGACAGCCCGAAAGACCAATCTGAGTTTGGTGGATGCCAGGAGAACGTTACCTGCCCCAATGCATACTTTCAACTGTATACTGTAGTTTGATGGAGAGGAACAATGGTCTGTGAATGCTTTTCATGGTTTGGGCTAAGCCACTTAGTTCCAGTAAAGGGAAATTTTAACGCTACAGCACACAATGACATTCTAGATGATTCTGTGCTTCTAACTTTGTGGCATCAGTTTGGAAAAGGCCCTTTCCTATTTCAGCATTACAATGCCACTGTGCACAAAGTGAGGTCCATGCAGAAATAGTGTGTCGAGATCGGTGTGGAAGAACTTGACTGGCCTGCATAGAGTCCTGACCTCAACCCCATCGAATACCTTTGGGATAAATTGGAACGCCGACTGCGAGCCAGGTCTAATCGCCCACATCAGTGCTCGCCCTCACTAACACTCTTGTGGCTGAATGGAAGTCCCTGCAGCAATGTTCCAACACCTGTTGGAAAGCCTTCCCAGAAGAGTGGAGTCTGTTATAGCAGTAAAGGGGGGACCAGTTCCATATTAATGCCCATGATTTTGGAATGAGATGTTCGACGAGCAGGTGTCCACATACCTTTGGTCATATAGTGTATCAAATTGGGGTGGATGGAATAGGTGTTACCTCAGACACTGAGGTCAGGGCTCTAGAGGCAGTGTTCTCCTCCCTAGTGCCCTCTTCAGTCCTCTTCAGGATGTTCTGTGTGGAAAAGCAGACTTAGGTTGTGTCCCAATTGCACCCTATCTCTATATAGTGAAGTACTTTTGACCAGGACCAATAGGGCTCTGGTCAAAAGTAGTGCACTGTATAGGAAAGGGTGCCATTTGGGATGCAGCCGTACAGTAAAGTGAGTGCATACATTTTTTTTGCATTGGTATGTAATTTGACCTGTGACCTTGAGATGTTGCCAGCAGCTGTTACTGACCAGGGCCCGATGCATCTTCCGTACAATGGCCGAAGATGTACCATGCATTTCCCAAAACAACGCGCAGAGAGAACTTTCTCTAAGTGCATCGTTGAGGCATTTGTTGATACTGATAGGATCGAAAGAAAGACAGCGCTGCTCTCGGAACAGTTTTATCCATGGGAAATCTTACCCTAACATTAAAATGATTCCACAATATTGACGATGCTTAGCCTGTAATATAATGCACTAAATCAAGATTTGGCACATCACTATATGATATGTTATTACATATCATGAAATATATTGAGGTAAAATTGCAGACAGTAATAGAACTCAATGAAATGGACATGAAATTGATTTCAATATGATTGTAATTTATTGGTCTACGTAGCCTAAATGCCTACACTATTCACCACTGCAGTCATCTCGGTTTTCATCCTTTGCTTTTTTGTAACAATTGCAAAGATATTTGCAACTTTTTATTTGTAATCAACTTTGTTCAGAAGTTATCGGTGGTCACAGAGAGACAGATAAACATCTTGATTCTATGTTTAGCGGTTGCCTGTGTATAAAGGGATGTAACATATACAAGTTCAATTGACGCACTTAGCTGTTCTATGAGAGGCTGAGGCAGTTGTTAAATAACGAGCATTTTCAAGTGTAACTTCAGCAACAATGTTTTTTTGGAGATTTAACGATTATCCAATGAAAGTTCTAACAATTAACTTAGCCTTAAGATGCTTTGGTGAAATCGGATACTGGATGTTGATGCATGTGATGGAATTACAACTATCTAATTGATTCTAATTATTATTACATTATGATGATTCTGGGTTGGAGAGATGCAGCCACTGACCTGTACAAGGATCTTGATGCGTGTGATCCTCTGGAAAGGAAGGAGCAGAAAGGAGGAGAAGGGAAGACGACGACATAGAGGAGACTCCTCCAGCCTCCGCATCACCAACGCAAATGGGTTGTTGGTCTGCCTGCAAAGTGGATTGGTGGGTTAACAAATAGTAATGGGAAGGTCGGCCCTTTTTTCTCTGACTCTGATCTTTCCGACTGAATCTTTCAACTGATTTTGTTAATTTGAGTCAGTAAAGGACGATTTATGCTTTATCGGCCAATGCAGAAACCGGATAGACCATGCAGAGCATTTACCGTATCGCCTTGCCCCCCCAAAAAAATAACAATGAGGATGGCTCCATATAGCTCTGCATTGACATGATTGGTTGATGGTAGGTGGGGTTGGTAAGATCTGTATAAACACAAACTCACTTCCTTGACAACTTCCTTCACAACAGCTCTGCTCCGAAAAGCACAAGAAGTATGAATGCCCTGACTTCTGCAGAGGCCGCATCGCAGTAAAGACTGTATGGCCAATGCAGAGTCCAGAAAGACCACAAATTGACTTTAATACCCAGAGCACGCAGGACCCCCTACAGGCGACCGATGAACTAAAAACAAAATAATCATGATTCTACAAGCTTCTCGTCCACCATAGGTGTCTTATTGGAGCTGTCATCTGTGACTGAAACTTATAAAACTGTGCTTCAAACAATGTACATTTGGGATTGCTAGGCATACAAATAAGATCATTTATTGACACCTCAACTAGACTAGATTGTGAATGACTTGGCAGAATGAAATTGCTTGACTGCCATGAAGGAGATTTGCCCAATAGCCTAGGTATCATTCGCAAACTACAGCAGCCCCCGAAATGATTCTTCTTGAGTTTGAGAGGTGAGCAGAGGCAGACTGTGTATGTTTTGGTTCTACAAAGCTGTGTCCATCGATAACGTTCAATAATCAATGGATTGCATTCATTCTTACACCATGCGATCTCACAATGATCACGGACATACTTTTTCAGAGGGTTGGTAATGGGTTGTTGTTTTTTTTGTGGGTACTTGTAGGTGGAATGGCTTGTCACTGTGTCTACCTCAGGGTTTGTGTGGGGACTCGGGGAAGGGACCTTATTTAATTCCATTGCTGTTGTGTCTTTAAATATATTTTATGAATCACATCACATCTATGTTTGGAATGTAGATTGTTTAAATATGCCTCGCAAGCAGCTTAGATTTACCTGTTGTGTGTAGGGGGCAGGATTTTTGTTTTTGGCTAATAAACGTATCCATATGAAACTGCCTATTTCTCAGGCCCAGAAACTAGAATATGCATATAATTGTCAGATTAGGATAGAAAACACTCTAAAGTTTCCAAAACTGTCAAAATATTGTCTGTGAGTATAACAGAACTGATATTGCAGGCAAAAACCTGAGGAAAATCAAACCAGGAAGTGGCTTCTAATTTGAAAGCTCCATGTTCCATAGCCTGCCTTCGCTCCATTTAAAGGGATATCAACCAGATTTCTTTTTCCTATCGCTTCCTCAAGGTATCAACAGTCTTTATACATAGTTTCAGGCTTTTATTTTGAAAAATGAGCAAGAAAGATAACATCGCGTCAGTTATCAGTTAGCTGGGTGTTCGCATGAGTTTTGCTTATGCAACAGAGTGGGGCAGCCATTGTCTCTCCCTCTCCTATTGAAAAAGCGACAGTCCCGGTTGATATATTATCGATTATATATTTTTAAAAGAACCTGAGGATTGATTATAAAAAACGTTTGACATGTTTCTGTGGACATTACGGATACTATTTGGAATTTTCGTCTGCGATATCGTGACCTCTCGAGCCTGTGGATTTCTGAACATAAGGGCGCCAAACAATTGGAGGTATTTTGGATATAAAAAAAATCTTTATGGAACAAAAGGAACATTTATTGTGTAACTGGGAGTCTCGTGAGTGAAAACATCAGAAGATCATCAAAGGTAAGCGATTTAATCTATTGCTTTTTTGACTTTTGTGACTAATCTACTTGGCTGCTAGGTGTTTGTAATATTTTGTCTACTGAGAGAGATGTTCTTACATAAACGCTTGTTATGCTTTCGCCGAAAAGCTGTGTTGAAATCAGACACATGCCAGGTGGATTAACAACAAGCTAAACTGTGTTTTGCTATATTGCACTTGTGATTTCATGAAAATTAAATTTGTTTAGTAATTTAATTTGAATTTGGCGCGCTGCAATTCAGCGGGTGTTGATGGAAATGATCCCACTACCGGGATGGGTGCCTCAAGAAGTTTTAAGAAGGAACATTTTTACAAAAATACGTGGATTGACTCGGCAACAAGCAATATCAAGTGATATCCCCGTACAACAAAAAAGAGGGGCAATGATATTAACAAAGTGAAATTTACAATTCATTAACTTAGATATAATGGCTCTGAGGGTATAATAACTTTTATCAAATCTACAATCAATATGCATACGATTGCTCTGGTGTCAGTCTGTGCACCAAACACATTTGAGAAAAACGTTCACGGCTCATTAACAAATATTTTGCAACAATTGTATGATTTCAGACTGATTATTGGTTGTGATTTTAATGCTGTATGGGATCATGTGCGTAATAGAACTGGACCAACAGAGGTGAGAGACCAATGACTATCAACTATGGCGCTATGGTGCAAGGCTCATGAAATCGCAATTATTGACCTCTGGCTCTCTTAATCCTACAGCCAGAGATTTCTATTTTATTAATTGAGACACCCCAAGAATCAAATATATTTCTTCTTCTAAAGATCTGTTTGATAACATTCAAAATGTTGGAAATGTTACCCACTGATTTATCTGACCACAAGGGTATTTTATGCAAAGCCTCTCTTGGTGAAATCATCAGCTCATGTCTCAGATGGAGGAGCAATTATCTGAATTCATTGATATAAGCAATGACTGTTCAGTGTCCTCGAATACTGTGGGATGCAGTCAAAGGTTTTATTATCTCATACTCTACCTTAGATTAATCTAATTTAAACAATGCAAAATTACTGATTTGAAATTTAAATTATCACCACTAGAAACAAAAATGCACTCTGACATCTCCACAAGCTATTCTTTGATCAGTAGACTATCAGAAAATAACTTAATTATTCACATAGACACTGGGCAGAATCTCAATTTCCTAAAACACTATTATTACTATTATTTTCATGGGTCTCGCCCAAGCCTTCTATTAGCCTATTCTATTGGACTATGTGCCAACCAAAACTTTGAAAATATAACTTCAAATAAATCAATGGACAGCATCATACACTCTGACCCAGTATTAATAAATTCAACATTCCGGGACTTTATATAGATCTGAGATCCCACATGATAATGATAAATGTATCTCCTTTCTCCGTGACTTGCAACTGCCACAGCATCACCCTGATGCTCATTCCTGCAACACTAGAGGCAGTTGTTACTCCCTATTACTCTGATTTGAACTAAAAAAAACTAGCCTAACAATGAATACCAGGAAATCACAGTTATTTGTATATTTTTAGGTCAACTACTTCTAGACATTATTAATTATTTCAGTAATAGGGGCTCCTTCAATAGAGACGTGAACACTGCTATACTTTCATTTGCTTTATCATTTTTATAGGTCTATAAATACTGACTCTCCATCACCTACGCATATTTTCATTAGACACAGAAAAAGCACCTATAATGGGGATTGTTATGTTTCGTCCTACGACGTATGGGAATGGGTGAACAATTCATATGCATGGTCCAAGTCCTTTATACCAATCCCACTGGCAAAATATGATCATCCCACTTCAACATAGGCATATCTTGTTGCCAAGGTTGTCAGAGTCCTTTGGTATTTGCTTTATCCCTAGAACCGCTTGTGTGCAAGTTGTCTGACATTCCGAACATTATGATCCTATTTCTGTACTTGGCACAGACCACCACATGCTGTATCTCTGTATGCAGATGATAAACTGCTCTATGTTGGCAATGCACCTCAGTCATTACTTAACCTTATCAGCATTTTTAATAACTACAGCTTTATATCTGGGTATAAAAACTGGACAAAATCTGCTCTTTTACCCCTGAACTAGGCAATGTGTAATTCACAGCTGCCTCAACATTCTCAGAGTCCAGCATTTCCGCAAACTGGAAATAGAAATCTATCACTTCTTTCTAATCAATAGTCAAAAACAACTTCAATTACCATCTTAAGAAGCAGAGAGTCTGACATGGAAAGATGGGAGCAAATCCCAAACTCATTCCAGGCTCAAGACTCGATAATTAAAATGAATATACTGCTAAGAATCACCTTTTATAGTTCCATGATCCTTCTTTCACCACCATCAGTATATTGGGATAGGCTACATTCATTGCTGCCCAAATTAATTTGGAAGAGGAACTCCCTCATATTAAATTCTCTACCCTTCAGTGGGAAAAATGTGCAGGTGGACAAATCTTATTTTACGCCCTCTGTATTTATGGCTAAATCCAAATACCGCTGGTGCCCCCTGGAGGAAAATCTAGTTGCCCCTCACAGACTCCAAGACATAACCCATTCTGATATCCCACTCAAACACTGCAAACTCAAATTTGGCACTAACGTTTCACAACTTATTTCAGTCTGGCACCTGTTTGGAAAACATATCTCTTTTCCTCAATGGTCTCAGACATTACTGAAGGCTACTGTTTCCGTGCATTACAAGACCTAAAGAAACATTTTAACCTACCTGGCACTTCCTTTTTCTATTACTTACAGCTCCATTTGCTTTGCATGCCTATGGGGGAAAGAATGCTCTATATACCCAACTCACAAATTGTTGATTCAGTACACAGGGATTTATTTCAAAATTACATTGTCTGTTAATTAAAATTACCCACAATGCAATTCCTTCCCATGCTTCTTGGAAGAAAGAACAATCCATGCGTACTACTGTAATCAATTGGACTCCAATATATAAATTGCTTTAAGAATCATCAATCATCAAATAATACATTACACTTTTGCCCACTGCACAACAATCCCCAAATTGCTCACTGTGCCCTCAGGGGGCTCCTGGCAATTTTTTTCATTTCTGGAGATGTGTTTCATCCTGTTTCTCTGACATAATGGGGAGAAATTTACCATATTCACCATCTATTTTACTGTTAAATGATGACACTACTTTGGACCTGTCTCTGAAGCAGTGACAAATTTCTCTGACTGGGTTAACAGCAGCCAATAAATTATGACCTAAAGTTGGTGGGCTACTCATTTTTCAAACAGACATCAGTGTCTGCTGTCATTCAAAGACATTATAAAAAATGTCTGTAGCACATATGCATGACGCTAGTGAAAGAAACATAACAGCTCTTTCATCAGCATATGACTCAGTAAGATTGCTAGCATGAACTACTAATCTAACTATTAGTTAGGGAAGTCCTGTGAGTGGGGGGGACATGTTTGTCTTGTTCTTGTTTCCGTCTGTTTATTTGTCCATGTGTACTTGTTTTACCAATAACAATAAAAAGATTTGATGACACAAAACAAAAAAATATGCTGGAGTACAGAGCAAAATGTGAAAATGTTAATTCACTGTCCAAATACATGAGGGAAGTTGTAATTTAAAATGTGGCTCTATGCTCCAGCAAATGTTTTGTATGAGGTGACAAAAGGTCACCTTTTATTTGAGGGTATTTTCATACATATGTTTTACCGTTTAGAAATGTATTTAGCCCCCGAAGAAGTCATAAGTATTTGGACAAATTCTCTTATAGTATATTTAGTTCAATATTTCGTCCCATATTCCTTGTGACTCTACAAACTTGTTGGATGCATTTTAAGTTTGTTTTGGTTGTGTTTTGGGTTATGTTTTCCCGATTTAAATAAATTATTTCAAAACTCAGAAGCACACAATCCATAAGTACATGGGCCTTATAAGGTGTGGTGGGTGAATTTATTTACTCACATGAGGGAGCTGTAGGCCCTCTCCTGGTAACCCTGGTTACGGATGTAATCAATGTAGACTGAGAAGTCGTACAGGGCGTATTGGTGGATGATGTCACACACATCAGTTATCAGAATGTTCTCATCGATCCTACTCAGAAGATCCTTCAAGAACCTGTGAAAAGAATTTGAGAGTGAGGGATGTTTCAACTTACGTAGGTTGGATCTCTCTTTCTTTACAGTCCCCTGTAATCATCCCTTCTCCATTCCCTCTCACTCCATCCCCCTCTCTCTCCAAACCCTCTCCCCCATCCCCTCTTTCCATCCACTCTCCTTCTATCCCCTCTCCCTCCATCCCCTTTCTCTCCATCCCTTCCCCCTAATCCACTCTCTTTCATCCCTTCTCTTTCATCCCCTCTCCTTCCATCACTTTTCCCTCCATTCCCTCTCTCTCCTTCCCTCCCTCCTTCCATCCACTCTTCCTCCATCTGTCTGTTTTCCAGACATCATTTACCTCTGGCTAACCTCATACACATGGAGTATGTTGGAGAAGAGGGTCTTCTTGTCATGGATCACCAGTGTGTCATCAAGGTCCCGACACATCAGGAAGTGATCAGTGAGAACGTTCAGTGAGTGGAGGTACGAGGCTTCCGATGTCAATACTTCAAACATGCTCTGATAGAAAAAACATTTGTGAAATATTGTTGAACTGTTAAGAAAATGTTTCACATAGGAATTTGGTACGGTAAAGGACTGGTATAATGTAACTGACAAATATAACTGACTACTCCCCCCCCCCTCCTTTCCTCACCCCGTCCTCCCATCCCCACCCTTCTTCTTTCCCTTCCCTTCCCTCCTTCTCCTTCCCTCCCTCCTCCCCCTGCCCTTCCCTCTCTCCTCCGCCCCTCCTCTCACCTCCTGTCTCTGCAGCTCCTCTGGACTGAGTCTCTCCAGGATCCCACTGTCTCTGACCACCGGTAGCTCCTGCCACAGTGTGACCTCCGCGGAGTCAAAGAAAACACAATCATATTTGAGTGCTGGCCTTTTTCATTTTTATGTGATACATTTTTGGTTCAAAACACCCTTTTTGCTTGTTTACAGAAGAGGATTTAGAGTTGAGCACTCTCATTCTTCACTGAGACTGACCTCTGCGGGGCCATTCCTGGCCCTGAAGGACTGGCCCTTAGGGGCCCCTAAGGACCCACCGCGCCTGAGCCTCATATGGAGGTCCACGGTGGCCCTGCTGGCACTCCGGCTGATGCTCTGGAGCTGGATCGCCTCCTTGATGGACTTAGCCTGGTAGATCTGGTACAGAGGTTCTGAGAGTGGAGGGGGTTGGCAGTGGTGGGGTGAGGTGAGGTGGGGGAACAATAACAAGGGAGGAGAGTGGGGGGGAGAGAGAGGGCCAGGGAGAGATATTCAGGGCCAGGGAGAGAGAGGAAGAGAGGATAGGTAAAAAGATACACTGAGTAAACAAAACATTAAGAACACCTGCTCTCTGCATGACAGACTGACAAGGTCAATTCAGGTGAAAGCTATGATCCCTTATTGATGTCATTTGTTAAATCTGCTTCAATCAGTGTAGATTAAGGGGAGGAGACAGGTTAAAACATGATTTGTAAGCCTTGAGACAATTGAGACATGGATTGTGTAGGTGTGTCATTCAGAGGGTGAATGGGCAAGACAATATTTAGGTGCCTTTGAACAGGGTATGGTAGTAGGTGCCAGGTGCACTGTTTTGTGTCAAGAATTGCAATGCTGCTGGGTTTTTCACGCTCAACAGTTACCCGTGTGCATCAAGAATGGGTGCAACTCAATATGTGTTCCTATTTGGTGTATATGTTGTACATTTTCTCCGTGTTGTAATATCAGAAATAAAACAAAACCGAGAGACTCTGTACCGTCCAGCCTCAAAGGTCCCCAGTCTGAGGAGATCCTCCTGGGACTATCTGCCTTTTCCTGTGGCCTGTGGAAACACAATGCTGAATGTAAAACATATTTATCAATCTTTTAAACGTTTGAGATGATTCATAACATAGACGTAAACACATTTATGGTGTTTGTGTTGTACTGTATGTTGAGAGTTGCCACTATGGCAGCACAGACTTACTCCTCTACGTTCTCCCCGTCTACCGTCACCCAGTCATCCCTAACATCAGCATCTGGGAGGGAAAGTGGTGATTTCATCTGGTTTCTAATATTTCTCCATTGATTCATTATTAAATTGTGAGCATTATCCTCATATAAATAGAACTTCTAGATTCATAACCAAATCAACCATAGAATCCATATTTATAAGTTCTTCCCCTACCAACCTGTGGATGAGTGTCGGCTGAGACAGCTAGGTCCACTGGGCTCAGGGTTAGGTGGAAGAGGTTTCATTGGAATCTGAGGTCTGAGTTGAGGAGGGCGGGGCATGATGGGGCAGGGGAGAAGGCAGAGATCATGTAAAACAGGAAGTGGAGGCAGAGGTCGCAGGATTGGCTGATGGGGGTTGCCATGGGAGATGGAGGGAGGAGTCTGAGGGGAAGGGGTACTCTTCTGGATGTCTGACTTTGAAATTGAGGTTAGTAGGCCAGAGAGAGAGAACGTGGACATGCTCTGGAGATTATCCTTCGGAGGAGAAGGATGCTGCGTCTTGTGCATCAGTGGAGGTTTCATTAGGCGTGGGAGTGGGGGTGGATGTGGTTCTTCTCTGTCAGACATGGGCATGACCTCATATGTAACCTTATCATATGTCTCAGTTTTGTTTTGAGGGGGTCTGGTGTGTGAGCTGTGCTGGTGTGAGCTGTGCTTGGTGTTTGAGCTGTGCTGTTGTGTGCTATGCTGATATGAGCTGTGCTGTGAGCAGATCATCAGGGCCAGGGAAGATTCTGCGTTGGATGATGTGTTATGTTTTGAAGGGAAGGATCTCTGGCTGTTATTCTCGCTGACCTCGTGAACTCTGACCTCTCTGTGCTCACTGAACACAGCAGCTGTCTCTGTCTGGCACCCTGTCTGACTTTTCCCCCCTCGCTCATCTGCTCTGAAAGATCCCAACATCTCTTCATTCACCTCCTTCCTCTCTCTCTTCTGGTGCTCATTCCCTCGTTTGTCTTTTTCTTCATCCCCTATCACCTCTACATAGTTATCTTCCTCTTCCTCCAGAGGAACCCAGACTAACTTCATGCCAGTTCTCCTCAGGTGACAGATGCACTGGCACTGTGTCATGTTGCCATGGTGACCACTAGGGGTGGCTGCCGAGCCTGTGGTTTGTCTGCTTTCAATGGTAACACACACAGGCGCTTCATCCACCTCACTTCCATCGGGAGCTGAAAGAGAGTGCGTGTTATTGTGTTGTGACTGTGAAATACAATGTGCTTGTTTGTTCATTTGTTACTTACTTAGTGCAACATTATTATATCAAATAATCCATTCCATGTGAACCTAACCTCGGCACCCAGAACCTCGGCACCCAGAACTAAATCTCCCGCTACTCAATTTTTACATTAATGTCATAAGAGACTACTTGGAACATAAAACAGATTCTGTACGTCCGAGACATGATCGTTTTTTACTCTTTCTCTTCCTCATAGACATATGGACATGGATATGTAGGAACATCAATATACCACAAGGTTTTCTCTGTTCCTTCATGTGCAGGAACACACCCTTTTCATGTATTCATTGTCAGAAAATAGCGCTGACTACTAATAATTTTACAAAGGAACATTCTGAGGTTAAGAGATGTGACTTGGCTTACCTGATCTGTTTCCTCGTCCATGTCCAGGTGTGAGAAGGGTGCCCAGATGGTTGTCTGTCTTCTGCCCCAGGGGCACGGCATCACTCTGTGCTGTGGGTTGTGCTGTAGGTTGTGTGTGAGGGCCAGAACGTGGCTTTCTCAATGGTATTGGAGGTGGTATGAGGCTGAGTTCCACAGGGCTCATTATTATAGCATCATAGTCGGCCTGCTGGGCCCTTGTCTGTCCTCTGTTACTGTCTGCCTGCTGTCCTGCCTCTGTCCTTGTCCTTGTCCACCCCACCACCCCACCGTCTCCCTGCTTGGCCCCAGTCACTGTCTCTGCCCCTGCCTCTACCCCTGTTCTTGTCTCTAGTCCTGCCTGCCCCATCACCTCATTCTCCTGGCTGCTGAACTTACGCACAATCCTCTTCACCTTCCCCTCCGGTAGTTGATGTTGTTTCCTCTCCTGGCTCCTCTCCCCTGATGGGGGTTGGTTCTGGTTCGGGTTTGGTCTGTTCTGGTTTCTGGTCTGGAAGTGGTTTGGGATGTTTGGCCCCAAGGATTTGAGGTTAGAAGGCTTTGGGGGAACGACGGATCTTGGTCGAAGTCTTGACTTCATTAACAACAAGAATATTGATAACACTTTATTATCAAAGCAATTCTTCTTATGACTCACCACTATTTGTTACTATTACACTGAACAAAAATATCAACACAACATGTAAAGTATTGGTCCCATGTTTCATGAGCTGAAATAAAAATCCCTGACATTTTCCATAGGCACAAAACGTGTATTTCTCTCAAATTTGGTATATACACAAGCTGAATAAACAGCATGATGATTACACAGGTGCACTTGTGCTGGGGGGCAATAAAAGTCCACTCTAAAATGTACAGTTCTGTCACACAACACAATGCCACAGATCTTAAATTGCCAGATAATCTCATGCCATCAGAGCTGTTGCCAGATATTTGAATGTTCATTTCTCTAACATAAGCCACCTCCAAAGTTGTTTTAGAGAACTTGGCAGTGCATCCAACTGGCATCACAACTGCAGACCACATCCAGCTTCTTCAACTACAGGATCGTCTGAGACCAGCCATTCGGACAGCTGATGAAACTGTTGGTTTGCACAACTAAAGAATCTCTGCACATATCAGCGTTGTGTGGGCGAGCGGTTTGCTGATGTGAACAGAGTGCACCTATGGTGGCAGTGTGGTTATGGTATGGGCAGGCATAAGCTATGGACAATGAACAAAATTGCATTTATCGATGGCAATTCGAATGCACAGGGATACTGAAAAGGAGTGGGACAACAATCCACAGGCCACAATCAACAGCATGATCAACTCTATGCAAAACAGATGTGTTGCGCTGCATGAGGCAAATGGTGGTCAAACCAGATACTGACTGGGTTTCTGATCCACGCCCCTACTGTTTTTATGTATCTGTGACCAAAAGATAAATATCTGTATTCCTAGTCATCTCTAATTCATTTATTTCAATTGACTGATTTGCTTATATAAGCTGTAATCCTTGAAATTGTTTCAAGTTGCTTTTATATTTTGTTCAGTGCAGCTGAAACGGGCCTCCGCTATTACTACCCCCTAATCTTTGAAATGCGACATAGATCAGCAAGGAAAGTAAGTTAAAGATCACTACAAGGGAGTTGACACAGGAGAACTCAATCACTTTCATAAAATGATCATTCAGCAGAAGCGTTTACCCAAAGCATCATAAATAACTGTCAACATTAACAGTGACACTTTCAGTATGTGAAGTTGAACCATGAAGTTGAATAGGGTGCCATTTGGGATGGCACAATGACTTTGATGATAATTAGTAGATATTAGTAATATTTACATACCACGATCATGTCTTTTCCTGCATGCAGTCCTCTGTGAGACTGAGAGTGGTGTGCTGTAGACTACTTTCATTTTACAGTGGGCCAGATAGGGGGTCACTTCTGCATTTTGTCTGTAGAATTACCCCGTACTCTCTTAGTCATAGGGGAAGTCCTTAAAGGGGAAGTTCACCCAAAAACACTTCTGGGCCCTTTATAACAGTTGCCTGGTCGTTTGTCAGTTCCCCAGACAGTTTTTAGTTGTTTTTTTTGTTTTTTTGCTTGAGTATTTAGATGTACGGTGCATTCGGAATGTATTCAGACTCCTTGACTTTTTCCAAATTTTTTATGTTACAGCCATATTCTAAAATGTATTAAATATGTTTTCCCCCTCATCAATATACCCCATAATGACAAAGCAAAAACTGTTTTTTAGATGTAATATATATATATATATATATATATATTACATTTACGTAGGTATTCAGACTCTTTACTCAGTACTTTGTTGAAGCATCTTTGATTAAAGCCTTGAGTCTTCTTGGGTATGATGCTTCAAGCATGGCACATCTGTATTTGGGGAGTTTCTCCCATTCTTCTCTGCAGATCCTCTGAAGCTCTGTCAGGTTGGATGAGGAGCGTCGCTGCACAGCTATTTTCAGGTCTCTCCAGAGCTGTTTGATCGGGTTCAAGTCCAGGCTCTGACTGGGCCATTCAACGACATTCAGAGACTTGTCCCAAAGCCACTCCTGTGTTGTCTTGGCTGTGTGCTTAGGGTGGTTGTCCTGTTGAAAGGTGAACCTTTGCCCCCAGTCTGAGGTCTGTATTCAGACCCTTGACCTTTTGGCACCACACGGCCAGGTCTCTGACCTCCTTTTATCGTTGTCGTTGGCAAACTTAATGATGGTATTGGAGTCGTGCCTGGCCATGCAGTCTTGGTTGAACAGGGAGTACAGGAAGGGACTGAGCATGCACCCCTGAGGGGCCCCCGTGTTGAGGATCAGCTTGGCATATGTGTTGTTACCTACCCTTACCACCTGGGAGTCCAGGATCCAACTGCAAAGGGAGGTGTTTAGTCCAAGGGTCCTTAGCTTAGTGATGAGCTTTGAGGGCACTAGTGTTGAACGCTGAGCTGTAGTCAATGAACAGCCTGCTCATAAAGGTGTTCCTTTTTGTCCAGGTAGGAAAGGGCAGTGTGGAGTGCAACAGAAATTGCATCATCTATGGATCTGTTGGGGCGGTATGCAAATTGGAGTGGGTCTAGGGTTTCTGAGATTATGGTGTTGATGTGAGCCATGACCAGTCTTTCAAAGCACTTCATGGCTACAGACGTGAGTGCTACGGGTCAGTAGTCATTTAGACATGTTACCTTAGTGTTCTTGAGCACAGGGAATATTGTGGTCTGCTTGAAACATGTTGGTATTACAGACTCAGACAGGGAGAGGTTGAAAATGTCAGCGAAGACACTTGCCAGTTGGTCAGCGCATGTTCGGAGAACACGTCCTGGTAATCCGTCTGGCAGCTTTTACTGGAGGCAGCTATTCTATCTTGCCGATACAGTGTAAAACCCACCAGCTGTATTTTATGAATGTCGTTGTTCAGCCATGACTCGGTGAAACATAAGATATTACAGTTTTAATGTCTCATTGGTAGGATATTTGTGATCATAGCTCGTCTACTTTGTTATCCATCGATTGTACGTTAGCTAACAGGACTGACGGTAGAGGCAGATTACCCACTCGCCTTTGGATCCTAACAAGAAAACCCATGTCCCCAATATCTCCGTCCCTTTCTCATGTGAATGATGGGGATTTGGGCCTTGTCGGGTGTCTGAAAATAAATCCTTTGTGTATAACTCGTTAAAGAAAAATTATTTGTCCAGTACGAGGTGAAAAATCGCTGTCCTGATAACCAGAAGCTCTTTTCGGTCATAAAAGACAGTTATTCGGTTAACCTTACTTTACCTTCAGAGATTACTAAATGGTAGCCTAGCTAGCTACAATCTCTTTGTTTACTTCCTTTAGTTTTTCCTTTCTTGAAGACCAATAGTAAGACACTCCTTCATCCCGCATCCTGTATTATCCATTTTAGAACCACGAAGAACAGTATCTACCGGATTACAGACCATATGGAAGACTTTTGCGTTTTCTTTCTTACATTAAACACTACATTTATTTGTCAATTCAATGCAGTGACACCAATATTTGTTTATGGAACAAAAAATATACTGTTTTTAATCCATTTTAGGTAATTTCGGAATATCAGCATTTGATATAAAAATACAGAAATCTAAATACTCAAACAATGGACCTAAAAACTGTCTGGGGCATTGACAAACAGCCGTGCAAGTGTTATAATGGGTCCAGGCGTGTTTTTGGGTAAACGTCTCCTTTAACTTGTGCTTTTGGTTCACTTTGTTTATGATGTATACTGTGTATCCAACGTGATGTGTTTGTTACAACACATTGTACTGTTTGCCTATGATAGCCTACAGTGTCTTTAAACTAATTATTGTATCATTGTGGAGTGACACTTAAAAAAAAAAAAAAAATTGCTCTCACTTTACAACATTTTTTTTCCTTCACTTTATACTGTATGACAATCAGACAATTTAGCAATAGATTGGCATGTCTGATAGTCTAACATGTCTCATCCCCTGGGAGATAAGAGATACTGTAGAGTCCATTCTGACTGTGACTGGGTTGGAAGCAGTGTGCTTTTGAGGTAGATGTAGGCACAGGAAGTATGGAAAGTGTATCGTATATGTCACGCCCTGACCTTAGTTCCTTTTTTATGTCTCTATTTTGGTTTGGTCAGGGTGTGAGTTGGAGTGGGCATTCTATGTTGTTTTTCTATGTTTTCTTTTATATGCGTTTGGCCTGGTATGGTTCCCAATCAGAGGCAGCTGTCTATCGTTGTCTCTGATTGAGAACCGTACTTAGGTAGTCTTTTCCCACCTGGTGTTTGTGGGTAGTTGCTTTCTGTTTTTGTGTCGGCACCAGACAGAACTGTTTCGGTTGGTCTCTTTATTGTTTTGCTATTCAGTGTTCAGTTCAACTAATAAAAAATGAACACGTACCACGCTGCACCTTGGTCCTCACCTTCTTCCACCAACAGTCGTTACAGTATAAGGAACTACTTTCTCACATCTTAATTTCATTTCTCTTTCAAAGATAAAATGAGGAACATGTTAAGTGCATTTTTTTGAGAAGTGCTACAGTACACCACAATCCTGGGTCCTATGCATGCTCAGGTTGTACAAATCACATTTGACACAATGGTTGTGATACAATTCATATTTTTGTGATATAATGGAGAATTTGTCTGCACAAAAATGTTTACACAATCACTGTGCGGTGTTCCCACAACACATCATTTTTTTGTGTAGACAGACTTTCCGTTCTATCAAAACCTTTGTGCCAAATGTGTTGTACAGTTGTTGTACAACTTGAGTGTGTACAGTAACCTCTACTGGATTGTGAGATAAAACTGAATGAGAATAAATAATTGTGCATCACAGGAGTGCATGGCAGGGTTTTATACAGGCAAATCAATCTGAATGTCAACTACAAAGATGTTTTATCTAATGGTTATAAACAACTACAACATATATAAACTCAACAAAAAAAGAAATGTCCTCTCACTGTCAACTGAGTTTATTTTCAGTAACTTAACATGTGTAAATATTTGTATGAACATAACAAGATTCAACAACTCAGACATAAACTGAACATGTTCCACAGACATGTTACTAACATAAATTGAATAATGTGTCCCTGAACAAAGGGGGTCAAAATCAAAAGTAACAGTCAGTATCTGGTGTGGCCACCAGCTGCATTAAGTACTGCAGTGCATCTCCTCATGGACTGCACCAGATTTGCCAGTTCTTGCTGTGAGATGTTACCCCACTCTTCCACCAAGGCACCTGCAAGTACCCGGAATGACTCTAGCCCTCACCCTCCGATCCAACAGGTCCCAGGCATGCTCAATGGGATTGAGATCCAGGCTCTTCACTGGCCATGGCAGAACACTGACATTCTTATCTTGCAGGAAATCACACACAGAACGAGTAGTATGGCTGGTGGCATTGGCATGCTGGAGGGTCATGTCAGGATGAGCCTGCAGGAAGGGTACCACATGAGCGAGGAGGATGTCTTCCCTGTAACGCACAGCATTGAGATTTCCTGCAATGACAAGGAGGTGAATCCGACCATCACCCCTGGTGAGACAAAACCGCGACTCGTCAGTGAAGAGCACTTTTTGACAGTCCTGGCTGGTCCAGCAACGGTGGTTTTGTGCCCATATATAAAAGGGGTAAATTGTTCATCAAAAAGAAAGGAGGACCAAGGCACTCTTCATGTAATTAATTCAAATGCTTTTATTTATATGGCATGTTCAATAGAAACAAAATCCGATGTGTTTCGGCTGCATGGCCTTCGTCAGAGAGTACAAAGAAATAAAAACTTGGCTTGACCACAAACCCAAGGGCTCTTTAAAATTTAACCAGTGCAACCATTGCAGAATTATTGCACAGAAGAAGTATTTTGTTGACACAGCTTCCAAAATGGAGTATTACGTCAAGCATTTCATTAACTGCAAAACCACTCATGTCATCTATAGATTGGAATGTCCACAGTGCAAGGTGTTCGACATTGGACGGACAAAGAGACGCTTTCAAGACCGCTTAGCGGAACACAAGTACGCCATACGGGTAAGCAATGAAGACTACCCCATGGCAAGGCACTACAAGTCCTTACACAATGGCAACCCTGCCTCCCTACAAGCTATGGGTATTTATCATATTCCGGCCTCTATTAGAAAAGGGGACCGCCTTTAACAGTTAAACCAAAGGGAAAGTTTTGGAATTTACAAACTACAGGCCACTAAATACCCTGGTTTAAATGAAGATACGGATTTCTCACCCTTCCTGTAGGTTCGTGATAGGTCCTTTTGCTGTCATCTAGTGGACATTTTGCTCAATTGCCCTCAGCTATGTTTAGACTGTTGTTGTTCATGTTTTGCTGTGTTCTAGTGTACTATGGAATATATTGCTTTCTTATTCTTGACACTTCTCCCAGTCATATTTAAGGTCAGGACTACCTTTCTAGTGTTCTGATTCTTCTAGCTTGGAGTTGTATTTTTATGATAACATAGCTACAGTATTTAACTTTTTAGTGTGTATAGTATTGCTTACTAGGTGTGTCCAATCCATTTTGTAACCACTCCCTCTTCTAATTTAGGGCTAATTGGAAAAGCTGTTCAAAAGAGGACATTGTATTATTTCTTTGTACTCCCTGACGAAGGCCATGCAGCTGAAACGCATCGGATTTTTAAAACGTTGTTTCTATTGAACATGCAATATAAATAAAGGCATTTTAATTAATTATATGAAGAGTGCCTTGGTCCTCCTTTGTTTTTGATGATTTTTTTATATTTTGCCAAGGGAGTTTTTTTTATATAAGGCTGAAGTCATCTGAGTAAGCAAACAAATGTCTAGCCAACTAGTTAGTCAGTAACAACTCAATGTTGACAATAACTTAGCTTGCTATATCCCACATTCTTCCACAAAGCATAGCTAGCTAATGTTAGCTGGCTAAATAAGCTTCATAGTCAACACCAAACTTTGGGAAACTGCCACGCTGCTAATTTCTAATACATTATGCAATGGGCATTGCTCATCTACTATTAGTTATTCCATACAGTGAAATTTACTTTCTTGCTAACGTTGTGTGTAACCAGATTACAGCTCATAACATGCCTCACACAACACAAACTTTAGATGATAAAATTGCCTTGCTAAGAAAAAGTTAGCTTGCATACATACAGTACACTTTGCTTTACGCCCAGCCAAAGCAAAGCAATTTAACGTCAACTAACATTACAGACCTTATGCGTTAATTCAGTACACTCCCTCCTCTCAATGTCATTATAATCCAAATTTGCGCTGATTGGTCACAGTGTTAAGTTACTTTTCAGTGTGTTCCCAAAAATAAGAAATTGTTGTCCACATAAGTAGCACTTTGTGCAAGTGCACAAATGCACCCAGTTAAAACAACAACTGAACCTGCGCGCAGTCAAAAGAAAACACGGTGCTTGCTGACTTGGTTAAAGCTAACTATAAATTACCTAACTGTATAAATGAGACTGTTGTCAACCTATTAACTGTTTTAGACAGGTTTTTTTGTTAACCAAGCAAGATAAATAAATGTTTAATCAGCACTGAGTGAATGAACAACAGAAACATTGTGCAACAAAAGCTTCCTGTCATCACCAGATTGTGCAGTTAAATAGACCAGACTGTCCATTTAAATAGAGCTCTTAAAAGAGACTTTTGGTTTGTTGAGCATCATTAAGTGGCATTGGAAAGGGAGTGTGGTGTGTGTACTACTGCGCACGCATCTTGCTACTACTATGAAGGAGAGAACGGTGGAGAGACCAACTCTCAAGGAACACCTTGTTCCCCTCATCCGACAGATACACTCCATCCCTATGGTACATCCCTAGGACACACTGCTTAATGGCAGAGTGGTGGATTGTGTGCATGTCCCTTTCACAGAGAAATGCGTACACCAACTGATTGATGGAGCGCCGGGCCCTCTTTATGCACTTGTTAAACTGGAACATCCAGTTCAATATATGAGAACACCACCCTTGTACAGGGGAACATTTGGATGATCACCTTTAAACCATTGTGCATCTGCCACACAAGTGCCGTCTCCTTGGTGTATCCCAAGTCGTCTCCACCTAGGTGGATGACAACGATGTCAAGGGGGAGAAGTAGCACAGACCCTATGCTAGTGCAGAATACTGAGTAGTTCATGTCCCTTCTTGCCTCGCTCTCCAAGCCACCTAAAATACACTTAATCAATTCTATTTGCAAAGTTGACTATATCTGATTAATGTAATTTTGGTTGCAAATCTTATATTTAGTGATAACTCACTTTTGTTTACAGGTACGAGGCCTTTTGTTAGTAAACTTAAAGGTTAATTTTCATGTAAATAGTTCATGTGTACATATTGATTATTTGTGTATGTTCCAGGAGCTTTTTTGATTGTCTGAAGAGAGATTATGGATGTTTTTTCCAGTGTTCTAGTTTTTCACTTCCCTCTAGAATGTCTGCTGTTAATATTCAATAAATACTAACAACTACATTATCTCTTGCCATTTGTAATTATTGTTTACTTTTACTTACCTTTTATTGCTCTGTTAAGCTGTTTTATAATGTTGTTATAATAATGTTGCATAATCACCTTCCAGCGTAAATACCCTGGAAATTAAAAACAAGTTTTAACTGAGAATAGGCATTGGTCTGAAGCCAAAAAAGAAAGGAATTCACATGAGAACCACAATGCTTATTCCACCTACAGTATGCTCTACCAGGTTTTCCAGCACACAGCTTTGAGCTACTACAGTAGCTATGTTGGTATTGTACTAAATACAAGTGTGTGTGTTGGTCACTGATAGAGTTGTGCTACATGATGGTGATGCCTGGACAGAGGACATATTTGTCGTCGAGCCGCTCTCCTCGGAACCATACCAACATGTTTCCTCTAAGATTCCTCTTCCTGTAGAGACAATAAAAACACACACACGTGCACACGCACACACACACATGCACACACACACACAGTTCATCAGTACAGGTCCTTGATTCGGTTAAAAGGGAATCAGAGACAGTGAGGGGGCAATGCTCCCTCCACAGACACCGAAAGTCAACATTGTAAGTATATTGTTAAGTGTTTCAAATCATCACATCCTCTTAAGCCTTAGACCCACCCATCTCTTTAACGATTCACAGTGTAGTAAACAATCAAATATTTCAAGATTAAAAGTGGTGAAAGTATCAGCAAAAAGTAGTAGTAAAAATAAACTTGATCTATTCCTTGGCCTATATCCTAATCTGACTTCCAGGACATGTTGTTTGTCACAATTACGTCTCTGGTAAACACACCCTATATCAAATAAAAGTTTATTTGTCACATGCACAGGATACAGAAGGTGTAAACGGTACAGTGAAATGGTTACTTGCATAGTGGAGTCTTTTAGACATATAGCTAGCTAGCTAAACAATGAACAATAATCCCAACTCTAATGCCACGTTAAAAACAACTGGGAACTCAATAACATAAAATCTGACTGTGAAAAATCTATTTGAACGGTTATCCAGCTTAGAATTCCAACTTGGGAACTCTGTCCCCTTTCTAGAGCTTCTACACAGATGATGCACATAATTTTAGCTAGCAAGCCAGCCAGCTAACGTTTTACATTTACATATGAACGCTTCTCCCTCTGTCATGGATGCCATGGTTGCCCTTAGTTTGAAGATGTAATCCTGAGACAGGTGTTTTATACAACAGCCTTCTTTCTATGTTCTCTTTTTGGACTCTCTCCGCATTTGGCAATCATCTCTCTGCTTCCACCACGCATTCCATTAATTTCAAAACTCGGTCAACTTCTTCCATGACAATGACACCTTTTCTTCCCCGCCATTGTCATCAGAAGACGCTACTGTCTCGTTCAATGGAACTATTTTTACCTAAATCAGGGATTTCCTGTCTGATTCATTTTCAGCGAGTCAGAGAGTCAGCATGTCCTGATCGTCCTCCAGAAAGTACTCCCACTGAGCTTTGTCGACAGCATTATCAACTTCAGGGCAGCAATGTTGAGAGCAGTAGCAAAACTTTTTCAGTTCTTCATGATATCTTTCAAAAAAAGCAGTGGTAGACAGGATTATCCACACATACTTAGCAGCTCATGTTGTAGACAGAAGCGCTCTGAATGGCAGACGAATCCGAACTTATCTCTCGGCATGTCCAGCACATCCATTATCTCAGCCAATCATGGCTAGTGGGAAATATCCTGTATTTTTCTGTGGCTAAACCAACTAGGCTCGTTATTTAAACGTTTTATTTGTTTTTACAGATTACTAACAGGTTTGTTATTAAGGCACATGAAAGTTCATGTTCCAAAAGGCATCTATTTTTACCAGAAAGGTGAATTTCTTTGAGTACGCAGCGTTCATACACTGAACAAAAATATAAACGCAACATGTAAAGTGTTGGTCCCATGTTTCATGAGCTGAAATAAAAGATCCCATACATTTTCCATGTGCACAAAAAACATATTTTAAATGTTGTGCCCAAATTTGTTTCCATCCCTGTTAGTGAGGATTTCTTCTTTGCCAAGATAATCCATCCACCTGACAGGTGTGGAATATCGAGAAGCTGATTAAACAGTACGATCATTACACAGGTGCAACTTGTGCTGGGAATAATAAAAGACCACTCTAAAATGTGCAGTTCTAGACACAATGCCACAGATGTCTAAAGTTTTGATAGAGCATGAAATTGGGGAATTGTCAGGGAATTTAATCTTAATTTTAATTTTAATCTTAATTACCGGCCTCTCAACCGCAGACCGTGTGTAACCAGGACCTCCACATCTGTCTTCTTCACCTGTGAGACCAGCCAGCCGGACAGCTGATGAAACTGAGGAGTATTAATGTTTGGGGAAAATCTCATTCTGTTTGGCTGGGCCTGTTTCCACAGTAGGTAGGCCTGGCTCCCAAGTGGGTGGGCCTATGCCCTCCCAGGCCCACCCATGGATGTGCCCCTGCCCAGTCATGTGAAATCCATAGATTATGGCCTAATTTATTTATTTAAATTGACTGATTTCCTTATATGAACTGTATCTGTAATTGCTCTTGTTACCATTCATCGCCTGGCTTTCAAACCACTACAGGGGGCCACTATCTTCTCTAAGTTGGACCTGCGGAATGCCTAAACGCAGTGTGGAAAGTGTTCATGATTTTAATCTTCAACAAAGTAACAAACGTGAAAACGAAAGCGCACAGTTCTGTCAGGTACAGACACTAAACAGAAAACAAGATCCCACAAAACCCGAAAGGAAAATGCCAACTTATATCTGATCCCCAATCAGAGACAACGATAGACTCTGATTGGGAACCACACTCGCCAAAAACAAAGAAATAGAAAACATAGACTTTCCCACACCCTGACCAAACCAAACATAGAGAATAATAAGGATCTCTAAGGTCCGGGCATGACAGTATCTCAGTAAAATTGTTGAAATTGCTGCATGTTGCGTTTTATAGTTTTGTTCAGTACATTTATTATGGCCATCTAATGATAAATAATTAATTTTGGGGATTACATAGATTACATTTTTTATTACATTTAGTCCGTGGTAAATGACCATGGATTTTGTGTGGTGAGCTTCCAGTGCCTTTGTGGCAGCACAAGTAGCATCACCCAAGTAGGTGCTGCACTGTGTTTGCGGAGAGTTTGTGGCTAGCCAGCTAACCATCAACAAAGTCAGAGCAAGGAGGATGTGAGGGGACAGCGAGGTGCATTACCAAGGCTCATTTACCTGACTGTCTCTCCGACTGACCATGCTCCCTCCGAGATCATCAATGCTTTCTCCACTCTCAAATACCATCTGATCTGTTTCAACTCCATGGTTACAACGTTGATTCAGCCAGTTTGTGCCCAGCGGGGATTCAAGCTGGCTGAATCAAAAAAATTTCAACATAATTTGTCAACGTATTCTGACATGGAATCTATGTGGAAAATACATTGGATTTGAAATCTACAGCTACCCTTTGGTTTACTATTCAGGTTTTTAACCAAGCCCATCCACTATGGTTTATGTCACTGACTATTACCAATGTCATATTGTGAGAATGATTGTTGAAAGATCTTCACTTAGAAACTAAATAGATTCAGTGCTGCTATAGAAGTCGTTCCAAAGGGTAGGTGTAGAGTGGTTCTTCCTTTTAAAGTTTCGCGCTTATGCTGTGACCGTTAGTGGTAGATGGTAGCATTCTGTCATTGCACCACACTATCACAAGGGAGAGTTAGAATGCTGATCTATTGGTAGTATAAACTGTGGCACAAATTGACAATCATTTCGTATATTAATGGAGGTGTTTTCAGTCTGAGAGTCTCTCTTCTCTGGCACTAGAGTCCTGTATCAGGCAACAACAACAAAAACAGTCAGAGGTTCTGGAGTTAAGAGAGAACTTGGGTAAATACAATGGGGGAATGAATTACACTTAACATGTGGACTGACGATTTTCAAAAAATAGGCACAGTGGGCTTTTGGTTTATCTCCCTCTAAAAACAGAAATAAATCATTCTAAATAATAAACTGGCTTTATTTACAAATTATTAAGAAAATATAACCCCATGTTCAAGAATGGCCTTTTTCCCTTTATTCAGATTATAACCACTCACTTTCAGGTATTGAAAACAAAATAATCTCCAAAATATCACTATTTTTTAAACAAGCCATTGAAAGTTGCAATTATAGTTTAATCCACCAGAAAAGAAAACAAATAATATAACAGATATTGTGGTTTAACTCAAATATACTAATTGATTTAAAAAACTTTATCAATTGGAACCTTTATCAAGTGGAAGGGTGGAAAAAGTAAGGAATTGTCTGTCAGCGGTGCGTCCCTCCAGACCACCCCAACTTCCTGAGAACCCCGCTTACCTCCTCTGGAACACTTTTCTGGAGAGTTAGGAACCTGTCAGGCTTTTCTATTCCATTGTTCCCTCATCTTCGAGCTGCAGCCCTTGTCCTTCCCCTCAGACCGCTCGAAGATAGCGTATTTCATAACACTGATGTCCGGGAAGACTCTCGCCTGGGCTACTGTGGTGTGGGAACAGCAATCTGTGGTGTGTTTCAGCCTGGAGGAGTTTGTGGCTGAAGTTTAAAAAAAATGATTCTCCGTTGTCCGAGAGAGAGGCTGCCCGGAAGTTACTCCAGCTTCGCCAAGACTTCCGCAGCATGGCGGACTATGTGGTAGATTTCCGCACATTGGCTGCCGAGAGTGCCTGGAACCCGGAATCCCTGTTCAAAACATTCCTTCATTGATGATCGGAAGAGGTTAAGGACAAGGTTGCAGCCCAGGAGCTATCGACAGATCTCGACTCGCTCATCACCTTGACAATTTGGATCTATGGGCGGCTATGGGAACGTAGGAGGGAGAGGAGGTCTGATTCCGGTCCCAATTGCTCTCCAGAGGATCCCACCTTGCCTCCGAGGAATCCCGGAAGTCCACGGCGTCTACATCCCTGGGAGAATCCAAGCTTACCCGAATTCCCCCGAGAATCTCTGAGGTCTGCTGACTCATCTTTTCTGGAGCCGATGCAACTCGGCAGGGCTAGGCTATCTCCAGCCGAATGCTTACACAGACTTAACACCCAGAGTTGTCTGTATTGCGGAACTGCCGGTGATTATGTGTCTACCTGTCCATTAAAAGACCAGGCTCATCAGTAGGTACGAGTACTCTGGTGGGCCATATGGATAACTTTTCCTCTCACCTTACTTTGCTGTGGGGGCGACCAGTCAAAATCTCTCCGGGTTATTGTTAATTCTGGGGCCGACATTTCATGGACGCCACCCTGGTGTCTGAGCTGGGCATCCCCACTCAGCAGCTCTCCATTCCCATGGACGTTAGAGCACTAGATGGGCGTGCTATAGGCAGGGTCACCAACAATACTACTCCTATCCACCTGCGTGTGTCCCGAAACCACAGTGAGTCTGTGCAGTTTATGCTCATCAAGTCTCCTCGGGTTCCCGTGGTATTGGGGTTTTCTTGGCACAATCCTCTTATCAACTGGACTGCTGGTACTATCATGGGCTGGAGCCCGTTCTGCCACGCCCATTGCCTGAAGTTGGCGCAGCCTACCCCGGGACGTCTTCAAGTGGGTTCAGAGAAGCCTCAAATGAAGCACAGTCATAGCATATTAATAAACAAAAAATCTGACATTGTTTTTCATTGGAATTTGGTTGTGCTTTCAGATGGTTGAAAGCATAAGGATAACAAAATGGAAATTCAACAAACTTTTGGTTTTCTTTTTGAGTGGTTGAATATTGTTGTAATCTCATTGATCAATGTCTCAAACAAATATTACCCAAGTATCCACATTGAAATGATGTGGTGTGTGCCCAGTAGGTTCTGTCCTGACTGACTGACTTGCTGATTTTTTAGTCATTTTTGTTCAAATTACTTACGTGCTATGTTCTGCAATTCAACTTTTAGCTGCCAAGTACAGCATAGATAATAATATTATTAAACCACTAGCTACTACTACTACTAAATACACCTTGTAGTGACCATTCCCCCTTTAAATTCAAACTGACCCCTGAACAACCCAATTACTATGGGGAACAACCAGCAGCACTTAAAAAAATTTTTTAAGACCAGTGGTTGTATCTGCCAACCCAGCCATTTTATACAATTTTCCAGATTGAACTGGATTGAAAATAAAATAAAAGGCCCAAGCTTCCCTCTCACACCCAGCCTTTACTACTGCCAGCTGCTTCTTGCTAATGAGCACAGTAGGGGGGCATAGGGGGCTGGGTTTGGCTGGGCAGCAGGAGAACCTGGTTTGAGATTGAGACTTCTCCACTCCACCTCACAGTGTGGAAGGGAGTTCTCTGCCAATTCTCACTATTCTCTAGCCTGGTCAATCCACCAATGAAAAGAACTACATAATTATGGGAATAAGGAGTAGTAAAGAAATATGGAGTTTAGTTGCGTTTGAGTTTTGCAAGTGTGTGTTTCTATCTAAGTAAAAACATGTGGTGTAGTCTTGTTGCCTTATCCACTCCCACTATGCAAAAACTGGTTGAATCAATATTCTTTCCATGTAATTTCAACCCCAAAAATCTATGTGATGACATTGAACAACTGCGGAATAATTAGATATGCAAAAAGCCATCAACGTAAGGTTATTGTCTTTTTTTCAACCAACTTTTAACCTCAATCCAACATGTTTTTTGTTTTTTTCCACATTGAATTCTCATTAGTTGACAACTCATTCAAATGTAAATCAAAGGCAGGCGTTGAACTGACGCCTGTGCCCCAGTGGGGTGCTCTTTGAGCGTCCGTTGGATAAGTGTGCAATCTAATCATGTTCCACTAGATGACGGTGTTTCATCAGGAAAACAACTGCAATTATACAGAATCAGATCGCCACACTGGCTATAGCACAGTTCAGTTTGAACTGAGCAGGAATGAAGTGAAACAGTGGAAAATATATTGTACATATACAATAAAGTAAAGTTTTCAGACAGTTTAACTATTGAACAGGCCTATAATGTGGATGTGAATGTAAAGCTTGCAGTCTACCATTGGGGAGGCTCCTTGAGCAGATATTAGGTACATTTATCATCTGTCATGACAGTGTGCAGCATGTCAGCCATGTGGAGACTTAATGGGATGTTAATGTCCCTCTGTGTTCTGAGCACTAATTATTAATAAGCTAGGTGCCCTCCACCACCTGACTAATAAGCAGAGCTTATTAGAGGTAATTCCATTTACCAACATTGAAGATGCTACTGTCCCATCTATTCCTCATTAGAATGAGAAAAAAAAAGTTGTACTCATTTTGGTACTGTCCCATTTTGCTTAATATGGAAGCAGACCATTTGTGATATATGTAATTTCCTGTCAGATAGAATGTACAGTAGCAAGTAGTACATGTAGAATGTTAAAGTTTCCTCTTATGATATGGGATATTCTGTAATGCCATATATATGACTTATCACTATAATATGTAAATTCCTGATTACAGTAATAAGTCAAATGGCATTACCAAATATACTATTTTGCAATCCTGTGTTCCTGTTTCTATATATGTGTTCTTCTTTGACAACCAGTGAACCCCACAGCCCAACCCTGACAGGCTGGGAGGATTGTGACCTCTGAACTGTGCTGGGTTCGTCATGGAACCTGTACCTGGGCTTGAGCATTCCTCACCTTCACCTGGGGCCTGCAAATTTGCTGTTCTCACACACCACAGACCGAACACAGTGTGTGTATGTGCGGGTGTATGTGCGTGTGTCTGTGCGTGTGTGTGCACAGATGGGATGATGGAATCCCTGCCTGAAGTGACAGGGCGCTGTCAATCAAAAGCCTAAACCGTCCAGGCAACTTCTCTGGTACAGAGGTGTCTGATGTCACCTGGCCTGCTCTGCTCTGCTCTGACGATGCCTGGCTTGTCATCACATGTCCTCATCATCCAGGGCTACTGTTGGCCCAGAGGGAAGGTCACTGAAGTGGTGCTATGGGATTAGCTGCATGGCAGATCATGTCACTCAGGGTGAATCTCAATTGTATTATCTTGATTCCCCATGTCCTATCTCCTTTTCTCCTTCTCAACACACACTTGAAGAGAAGATCCAAGTTGAGGAACATCAGATCTTGTGCTCCAATTTGTTTTGAAAGGGAAACGAGGAGGGAGGACAAGAGAAATCAAGTAAATACAATTGAGATTCACCCTCACTGTTATAATGCAACCCATTGGAGTAATTAAAAGGTTATTTTACAATGAGAGTAATTAGAAAAAGTGCTTTTGATGCAGTCTTGTCGATTTCATTCATGACAACAAGACATTTATTTTGGAGAAATGAAACTGCCACTTCATTGGAAATTCTCTCAATTGTCTGTCAGTTCCCTTTCAGCTATGGGGAGTTTGCATGCTAGCACCCTCTACTGAAGAATATTAGAATCATGCCTGATTAATTTATTCAATTCTTCACCTAGAGCTTAGCAGAACAATTCACAATTAATTGGAACGCGAAATGTATCAGTCTTTACTCCAACTTAACTGTTCCACTTAACCTCTAGCGACGAGCAATCCGTATCCGGGAGCGTAATCATAGCCTCAAGCTCTTACCATAACGCAACGTTTCCTTTTCATGAAAATTCCAAATGAAATGAAATAAATATATTCAAACACAAGCTTAGCCTTTTGTTAACAACACTGTCATCTCAGATTTTCAAAATATGCTTTTCAACCAAAGCTACACAAGCATTTGTGTAAGAGTATTGATAGCCTAGCATAGCATTAAGCCTAGCATTCTGCAGTAGACGAAATAGCTCCAATTTGTTCATCACGTTTGGCTAAGAAAAAGACCGGACAATGCAGTCATTTACAACGCCAAACTTTTTTCCAAATTAGCTCCATAATATCGACAGAAACATGGCAAACGTTGTTTAGAATCCATCCTCAAGGTGTTTTTCACATATCTATTCGATAATCTATCAGTGTTGGCAGTTGGCTTCTCATCAGAAGCAAACGGAAAAATACTGCAGCTGGAGATTACGCAATAATTGCAACGGAGGACACCAAGCGACCACCTGGTAGATGTAGTCTCTTATGGTCAATCTTCCAATGATATGCCTACAAATACGTCACAATGCTGTAGACACCTTGGGGAAAACGTGGAAAATGAAAGCTGACTCCGAGCTCCTTCACAGCCATATAAGGAGTCATTGGAATGAGGCGGTTTCAAAAAATGCGGCACTTCCTGATTGGATTTTTATTTGGGTTTCGCCTGTAACATCAGTTCTGTGGCACTCGCAGACAATATCTTTGCAGTTTTGGAAACGTCAGAGTGTTTTCTTTCCAAAGCTGTCAATTATATGCATAGTCGAGCATATTTTTGTGACAAAATATCAGTGGAGTGCCCCCCCCCCCCCCCGCAGTGAAAGGCATCCAGGTTTGGTGGGAAATACCTCCCACCGGTGCTAGCTGCAGTCAAGCACCGCTTGCCTCTTTTTCAAGAATTCGTCGATGAGCTTAAGAGGACCTGGGCCCAGCCGCATTCAGCCAAGCTGATGTTGCATGGATATTCCCACTTCTTGGATGTGGAGGGGATGGAGGGAGCGTGGCTTGTCCACACGCCACCGGTGGATGGGAAGCTAGCTGACTACCAAGCCCCGTTGGCTAACAAAGGGATGTCTAACCCCAACCTGTCGCTCCTGAAAAAGCACAGTCATTTTTCGGGGGCATAGCTTGACAAGGTGTACAGAGCACATGGGGTGGTGGCCCGGTTCCTGAACACAGTCACAATGCTGTAGGTTTACCCGACTGAGCTGTTGGCTGACCTGGCCATGGTTCTGGCTGCTGGGGAGCTCCACGCAGGACTCCTAGATGATATTTGTGAAGATTTCTTATTGCGCATTTTACTGTCTCTGTACTCGGGAGGAGCTTGGGGGCTAACCTAGTGGAGCAGCTGCACCTTTGGTTGACTGTCGCAGGTGCTCAAAATTATGAATGCTCACGAACAGCTTTTGTCAGTGCGCCCAAGCGATTGGTTCACCTTCATCGACCTGAAGGACGCAAACATTTCAATGCTGAGCCTACTCTGGTCCTCCCTTTTGGGCTTTCCCTCTTGCTTCCCACTTTCAACAAAGTTGTGGAGGCCAACCTGGTCTCAGAGCTAAACGTATTATATGTTACATAAAATAGATGCCACTCCATTTAATATGATATGTTACATTAGGTTACATTACATTTGCCTACCAATGTAATAGCGGTCGTACAATGAAATAAGAATTATAGGATGTATATAATATGTTACAAATTACAATTCGTATGATATGTTACGAATTGCAATTTGTACAATATGTTATGATTTGCTAGGCTAGCATTCAAGGAGATAATTTGCCTTCTGTTGTCCCAGGCGCACGGGCAGGTCAGGCACACGGGCAGGTCAGATTTGGAACCTGTGTGACTTCGCCCCTGAAAGGTCCAATCTGATGGCAAGGGGTTTACCTCTGAACGTTATTGCTACTATACAGTCTGCAAGGGCACCCTCAGTGAGAGCGTTGTATGGATATACTGTAAGTGGTGGGTATTCCTACAGGTTGTTTTTTTTAGCAGGGCCGCTCATTCACCTCCCCGAAGGTGTACACTGAGTGTACAAAAAATGCTCGTTCCATGACATAAACTGACCAGGTAAATCAGGTGAAATGATCCCTTACTGATGTCACTTGTTAAATCCACTTCAATCAGTGGAGATGAACGGGAGGAGACAGGTTAAAGAATGATTTTTAAGCCTTGAATAATTTGAGACATGGATTGTGTATGTGTGCCATTCAGAGGGTGAATGGGAAAGACAATAGATTTAAGTGTCTTTGAAAGGGGTATGGTAGTAGGTGTCAGGCGCGCCAGTTTGTGTCAAGTACTGCAATGCTGCTGGGTTGTTCACACTCAACAGTTACCCGTGTATATCAAGTATGAGCCTTATGCATGTACATTGAGTGGACCAGGGGTGTCCATTTGTATGACCAACTTTTGTCTGATTTTATAATCCGGCTGGTGGTAGAAAGCTTTCTAAGCAGCGTCTCTCCTGCTGGATTGTGGAAGCTATTTCTCTGGCATATGACAGCAAGGGGGGTCTGGTGGCATCTTGGATGTTGTTTAAAGGGTTTCCTGTGGGATATATTTGTGCTGTGAAGAGTTGAGCATCACCACACACCTTTGTTCAGGATATGTGGGTACGTGCCTGCAAACACACGCACACACACAAACACACACTCTTTCAGGGAAAACATTCAAGTTGTAATAGTTCAACCAGCAATTAAAACACATTGGGTACTGTGTACCCCTTTTCTAGAGACTTAATCTAAGCACGGCTTAGTTTCCCGTTTGCCCGGACCATACAGGAAACTGTAACAATGGCTAATAAATTGTCCAGGGCGGTCAATGGAGGGAACTAGTAGTTAGGGGGAAAGAAGGGGAGTCAAGGGGAGGTAGAGCGGACATGCTCAAATGTTTACTCGGGGACATGGCACATTCCACAGTGAAGCAAATGAATAAACCCTTGACACAATCACATGGAAAAATACAAACACACAAGCACCCACGCACATATCCACACAAACACAAATGCAAACACATACGAGAGACACACATTATAGACAATGACTAATGCATGGAACACAAATACGCTCAGATTACATTGTTCTCAGAGGGTACAATAGGACAAACATGTATTTTTTTCCATTCTATTTAGAGAATTGTAGTTCATTTCTAGCTTTCTGTTCTATATTTGCTGGCATGTGCGTTATGTTCCATTTCCTTGAAGTGCTAAACCCACAGAACTAAGATTAACTAATTTTATTTGTATGGCTAAACCATTATATAACACTAAGCTGAACTAAACTGTGCTGTCCTGTGCTGAGCTGAGCTGTGCCGTGCTGTGCTATGCTATGCTATGCTGTGCTGTGCTGTGCTGTGCTATGCTGCGCTATGCTATGCTATGCTGTGCTGTGCTGTGCTGTGCTGTACTTTACTATACTTTACTGTGGTGTGCTGTGCAGTATTGAACAGAACTGAGCTGTGCTGTTCTGCACTACATCCCCCCTGTCATTCTCAACCATCCCAGTCTGAGGGAGAGGGCCCTTGTTGATAAGACACCTCACCACGTTTGGGGATGTGAAGTTGCCCTCCCTCCCTTCCTTATCTCCCACCAGCTGGTGAGGGTGATGTGACATCATAGAGAGAGAGAGAGCTCCTTCTCCCCCCCACCCACTTTCTGTGCTGCTGGGCTCTTCCCTTCCTTCATATGCCCACATAGTTACATCATAGAGGAGACCAGGGGCAATGGTAACACCTCTAAGTTCTCGGAACAGAGTACATGCCCATTTTAGGTTCTGTCCCTGCGTGAAAAGGTTTCAGAAAAATATCTCACCATTTTTTTCTTCTTTTTTTTCTATCGGTTGTGTTTTACTTATACTGTCCTGAATGTTAATGTCCAATCGATTTAACTAGGATAATTTCCATCACTATATATTGGCTAAACATTGACATGAATGACGTGTTATTATTGTTGTCTCTTGCTAGGCACATGAGGTTTTGTCAGGACTGCTGGGTTTGGGGCAATTGTAACGCAGTGTTAAAATATGAAAATAAGTTATTTTATCTTTAAGATTGTATGAATTATACATTAATTATACAAATACTACATTTAAATAGACTTGGAATAATTTAGAGTGCCAAAGAAGTTGTAAACATATACATATCTAACTGTGTTACTCGGGTCAACCTTGAGAACATGCCCCCCCCCCCGCCAATGTCTGTCTGTGTCAAGAGCAGCTCCATCCGAGACAATCAGTGACCACCCTATGTCCTGTAGTGGAAATTTCCTGTATTTACCAAATCATGAGAGCAAACCACACACAAGTCAGAGTTGTCAAGAGTTATCAAGTCCATCTTTAATTATATGAGCTCCATCACAACCCTGTGACTCTCAGATCAAGTCAGTATCTATAAAATGAATTCTCTCATTGCAACTGAGATCCTTTATAGCAAAGACACACATAGCCAGACAGCATTGGCTATAAATTATCGTTCAGCTTTGTCTCCTAAACGATGTTATTTTCTCGCTCTCAGGACCATAAAACAAAACCTATCTCAACGGGCATATATCAAATACAACCCCTCCTGGACAAGATCACAGAGACTGGCACACAGACATTGTGGAGCCAAGAGATAATTGGTTTAAAAGATATGTCTACATATGAAGACAAGCTTGACCCCTCCCCTCTCTGTGGCCCAAGTAACTGACCCCATGACAGAGAACAGATAACTGCAACCGGCCAACAGTATTATCCAAAAATAGACATTCTGATGAGAAGTAACTCACAAGCAAATAATGAAAATAAAACATCTTATCTATGTTACCCAACTAATTCTGATTATTCCCCCACAGTCCTCAGCCCCACGACCACACACACACACACACACACACACACACGCTGACCTCTGTATCCTGACCCCTCCTCCTGCTGTATTCTGGGATATAGGGTCACTTTCTCACTGTGGTCAGTGAGGCCTGAATATGACCCTTCCTTCATCAACATTAGCATGAACACACATAAAACATATACAGCTCGGGAATGGTATGGAGTTCGGGCACAGCCAGTAGGAAATAGAAGATAACAGTTACCAGCTAACCATGCCAGCCCTTCCTCTGTGTGACTGTGTCCACAGAACTCTACTGAGACCTGAATATGTTATGCCCTTTCATCATCATTATCACACATACACAAGATATATAGCTGAATGCTACGGACACAGACTGGAGTAAAAAATGTAGTTATTAGCCATGACAATTCTCTCTCATGAAAAAGTCTTGCAAAGGTTCTCTAAAATAATCACCCACAAAAATGTGTTCCTGGAGTTTGTTTGTGGCTGTGACGAGTAATCTCTTATCACTCTTATTTGAAACTTTGAACCACTATCCTCCCGAAACACATACTCACATTACACCACCACACACTCTCACACCCAACCCAAAACATTATACAGAATGAAATGTTTCCTCTTTATAGGACACCTATGGTGCACATTATTCTCAGTAGACCACAGTATCATATTTTTAGTCCAATTGTGACAATTTTCGTAAAACTTCCCGACCCATTCCTTTGTTTTGCACTGACAATTTATAGTTATTTACTGGAGAAGCACACAGCAAAGTCTGGATTCTTAACACAAATGATAATGCAGTGTTATATGTTATGGCAAGCACCAAGTTTTAGAACCTGGAAAAATGGTATTACCACTCCTGCCAATTCAGAAAACAGGGAATACATTTTATGAAATAAAGACACGCCAGACCTTCATTTTAAATGACAATTGTTTCTCAATTATAATATCAAACAATTATGATAAAAAAAATATAAAAAATCATTGAATTTTTACAATTTCCCAACAATTTAGTAATTGTTTATATCACCAGCACCTTACAAACACTTTACAGGTAAAATTATGCTCCAACTTCCCCAAAACCTATCCTCACTGAGAGGTTTTGGCTCCAATTCTCCGGTACTCCATTCTCAAACTTCAGAGACTTATGGTATAGTACAGGTAGTCTGTCTGCGTGCTATGGAACTCTCACTGAGAAGACTTAGAGGGCTGAGGTTTTGGCACCAGCTCTGCTTCTGTCTTCCTGTAACTTAAAAGAGACTCAGTACCTGACATTACAGTACCTGTCTCTATGCCAGACTCACAGTCTAGCACCTGTCTGCCAGGGTTCTGATAACGGCATGGGCCAGGAGGTGTTGTGAAATATGTGGTGACCAGATGTACGCAGCAACTGCATGTTTTCACTTCTTCATGGTCAGATCAAAATATTATCCTCCTGGCATGGAAACGTTATCAGCATATGTATCTTGAGAGAGGGGGAGTGTGTGTGTGTGTGTGTGTGTGTGTGTGTGTGTGTGTGTGTGTGTGTGTGTGTGTGTGTGTGTGTGTGTGTGTGTGTGTGTGTGTGTGTGTGTGTGTGTGTGTGTGTGTGTGTGTGTGTGTGTGTGTGTGTGTGTGTGTGTGTCTGTGTCTGTGTGTGTGTACAGGCGTGTATGTGTTGGTATGATCTCAGGTCACCACAACAGTGTTCTTGATCTCATTTCGGTAGAGAGTTATTAGGTTATAGGTTAGGAGTCAGAACTGATGTTGGGTACAAGTGAAACCAGATCGTTGCTCCTCTGGCAGGCCAGTATTTTTAGAGACTGGGCCTTAGTAATTACCATGCTCTCTCTCTCTCTCTCTCTCTCTCTCTCTCTCTCTCTCTCTCTCTCTCTCTCTCTCTCTCTCTCTCTCTCTCTCTCTCTCTCTCTCTCTCTCTCTCTCTCTCTCTCTCTCTCTCTCTCTCTCTCTCTCTCTCTCTCTCTCTCTCTCTCTCTCTCTCTCTCTCTCTCTCTCTCTCTCTCTCTCTCTCTCTCTCTCTCTCTCTCTCTCTCTCTCTCTGTATCTCTTTCTCTGTCTCTGTGTGTGCGTGCCCATGTTAACTAGTGCTCTCCATCCGTCACAGTGGCCAACAGGACTCGGGAACAGGAATGCATAAAAACATAAAAGCACATGGCATACATGTCATTATAATACCAACCTCAGCCTTGGCTAGCTAAAATCACACGGTCCACATTTCACAAATGTGCCTCCTCAAAGGCATTTAGAATACAGCTAGAAAACGCTGTACAGATCTATCTTGCACATGTTGTATAACATAGATTGTTAAATTATACTGTGCCTAAAATAGACTGAGTACAACAAACAGTTGGTTGTTGTCACAATGAATATATCTGGTACTCCGTTATGACCCATAAAATGTGTAAAATGTATTCTCAGCTGTACATATCCTCTCTCAAACCTTGAATCATCTGTGCCATGAAAAGACACACTGAGAGAGATCTACACCAGAAGTGAGAGAGGACATACCTCCAAGCCAAGGCCCATTTAAACAAAGACATGGACAAGAACTGACAGCCTTAGCAATTATCTTAAAAAAGTGTGAGGCTGAGGCACCTCTGTCCGTAGCCTGTTTTTTGAGGAACTGTGTGAACAGATAAGTCTTATAAGTCCTTCCACCCACCTGGCCTCTCTAATCCGTAGAGAAAAATACAACCATCCTACTGGTTTGTTCCTCTCATTCCATTACAGTAAGCAAGATTCTCCTCTACAGGATCCATAATGTGTGTGTGTGTGTGAGAGAGAGAGAGAGAGTTCAGTGCCAACTAGGTAAACAGGGGTTGGCTAAATGTTCCATAGGTTACTGAACCACAGGAAGTGAGCACAGTGTACATACTGTATGACATGAATGTTCAGGAAAACAACAACAGATTAAACAACAGATTAGTAATACTGTACACTATTTACGTAATGCATTATCTGTTCTAAATTAATGATGTGCAAGCCCTAAGTGTGTTTCATAATTACTTAAAGGAAAGTTGATAATAGTCATATTCACATTCATTAATAGAACGGAGAGAGAGCTTGGCACTTGATCAAAATTAGAAATTGCATGTGCTTGTCTTTCACATTTGGACTATGCCAAAAAACAAAAATGCATGAAAGTAGCAGAATGGGTGTGGTGTTGTTGTTTACCACAGAGAATTCCCAGCTGTCGGCTACACGTGGCAGGGGATATTTAAACTTTTACTGGCAGCATTATGTAAGTCTCTGTTTTAAAGGGAGTCTCTTTTATCGGTCCCCAGGAGGCAGGGCCCAGAGATTAGAAGGCTATCTCCTATCCTGCAGTGGTGCCTGGGGGCCCTGAAGACAGGAAGGAAGGCCGGGCAGTGGATCCAGGGTTGCAGCGGCTCCTGCCAAAGGGACAGAAAGGGCCTGTCTGCAGCGACCCAGACCTAGACCAGCGTTTTGGAAAAACACACAGGAACCCAGAGACACCAACTGCATGACAAACACCTTACAGAGAGAGAGAGAGAGAGAGAGAGAGAAACAGAGAGTGAGTTAATGACAAAGATAGAGAGAGAGGGTGAGAGAGAAAAGGGATAGAGCAAAGGGAGAATGAAGAAAGAGAGGGAGAACAACATCTTGCTCTGCGGGACCCCTAAGCCTGCCAAATGAGCTCCCTAGTCGGCTCTGCCTCTGTCCCTCTATTGCCTCTTGTTACACACATAGATTCAGCTGAGTCAGAGCCTATTCAGGCCTCAACCCCCTGACATACACAGACACATAGCCAAAGACCTCCAGAACAGAGCCAGGAAAACTCCCCAGCAAAACACCTCAATGATGCCAGGACTCAGCCTCAGCTCCACTCCCCTCTCACCTACCCATTTCAGACAGAAAATGTGGTGTATTAACTTTAAAAAAAATAAAAAAAAAGAAGAAAAAAAAGGTTGATTTTTGTCACAATGAAGATAATTAGTACTACGTTATGACCCATAAAGTGTGTAAAATGTTTCCCAGCTGCACATATGCTCTCAAACCTTGAATCATCAGTACCATGAAAAGACACACTGCAAGAGATCTATACCAGAAGTGAGAGAGGACATACCTCCAAGCCAAGGCCACTTTAAACAAAGACATGAACAAGAACTGACAGCTTTATCAATTATCTTTTAAAAACATGTTTGGTTCCAGGACATAGCTCTATTCTTTTAACAGGAACTTGGTCCCGACAGCGAGGCTGAGGGTCCTCTGTCCGTAGACTGTTTTTGAGGAACTGTGTGACCAGATACAGTAAGTTCAACCCCAGGCAGTGTTCAGGAATGTGTCACGTCCTGACCTTAGATATCTCTCTTTTCTTTATATTTTGGTTAGGTCAGGGTGTGATTAGGGTGGGTACTCTATTGTTGTATGTCTAGGGTTTTGTATGTCTAGGGTTTTGTATGTCTAGGGTTGTTGTAGGTCTAGGGGGGTTGTATTTCTATGTTGGCCTGATATGGTTCCCAATCAGAAACAGCTGTTTATCATTGTCTCTGATTGGGGATCATATTTAGGCAGCCTTGTTTCCCACTTTCTGTTGTGGGATCTTGTCTATCTGTAGTTGCCTGTCAGCACTCGTTTGTATAGCTTCACGTTTCGTTTTGTTATTTTGTTAGTTTGTTCAGTGTTCATTCTTTAAATAAATAAGAATGTACGCATACGACGCTGCGCCTTGGTTTCCTTCATACGACGAACGTAACAGAATGTGGAACTAGACCTGTCTGTTTTAGAAGTCCTTCCACCCACCTGGCCTCGACTCCATAGAGGAAAATGCAACCATTACTGTATCTGGTCACACAGTTCCTCAAAAACAGTCTACGGACAGAGGACCCTCAGCCTCGCTCAAACCAGTTGGATTGTTCCTCTCATTCCATTGGAGTAAGCAAGATTTTGCCCTACAGGATCCATACTGTGCAGAGAGATAGAGCAAGAGTTCAGGGCCAGCTGGGAGGACAGGGGTTGGCTGAATTTTTCCTAGGTTACTGAACCAAAGGAAGGGAACTCAGTGTACATATGTCAAGAAAGTTCAGGACAACAGCAACAGATTAGTATAATTTATGATGTGCAAGCCTTTAAGAACTCTGCAGTAAAGTGTGTTTCTCAATGACTAGAAGGAAAGTTAATAATAGTCCTATTCACATTCAGTAATAGAACTGAGAGAGAGAGAGAGCTTGGCACTTGATCAAAACAGGCCAAAATGTATTATAAATTGAATGTGCTTGTCTTTCAAATTCAGACTCTGACAAAAAACAAAAACGCGTGACAGTAGCAGAATGGGTGTGGAGTTTTTGCTTACCACAGAGAACTCCCAGCTGACATCTACATGTGGCAGGGGGGATTTAAGCTTTTATTGGCAGCCTGAGTCTGTGTATGTTTTTAAGGGAGACTCTTTTATCGGCCCCCATGAGGGTGACCTGGCTGCAGCGGTCCAGACCCAGACCAGACCAGCACTGTGGAAAAACACACAGAAACCCAGAGACAGCAACTGCATGACAAACACCTCACAGAGACCGATAGATAGATAGATAGATAGATAGATAGATAGATAGATAGATAGATAGATAGATAGATAGATAGATAGATAGATAGATAGATAGATAGATAGATAGATAGATAGATAGATAGATAGATAGATAGATAGATAGATAGATAGATAGATAGATAGATAGATAGAGAGAGAGAGAGAGAGAGAGAGAGAGAGAAGCATAAAGGGGGAGGAAAGGGATAGAAATAGATTGAGAAAGGGAAACAGAAAGTTAATGACAAAGAAAGAGAGGGTGAGAGATAAGGGATAGAGCAAAGGGAGAGAGCAAGAGAGAGATAGAGAGAGAGACAGCAGAAAATGTGTGACCTATTCCCACAAAAATAGGGCAACCAATAGGGCAACACCATAGTAAATACAACCCATATTTATGTTTATTTATTTTCCCTTTTGTGCTTTAACTATTTGCACATCATTAGAACACTGCATATAGCCATTATATGACATTTGAAATGTCTCTATTCCTTTGGAACTTTTGTGAGTGTAACGTTTACTGTTAATTTTTTCTTGTTTATTTCACGTTTGTTTTATCTATTTCACTTGCTTTGGCAATGTAAACACATGCTTCCCATCTCAATAAAGCCATTTTAATTGAATTGAGAGAGAGAGAGAGAAAGCGAGAGAGAGAAAGGACCCCCTAAACCTGCCAAATTAGCCCCCTAGTCATCTCTGCCTCTGTCCCTCTATTGCCTCTTGGACCAGTGCAAACAAATATGAAAGTGTATGCACTCACTACAGTAAGTAAGAACATCTGCTAAATTACTAAAATGTCAAATGTAAATGTTACACACAGTCAGAGCTTATTTAGAGCTTATTCAGGCCTCAACCCCTTGACATACACAGACAGAGCCAGGAAAACTCCCCAGCAATACCCCTCAATTAAAAAATATATATAAGGCAATGTTTACACAATATGACCCCCTTTCAAACAGCCTCGTATTTACCCCTTTCTTGCAGGTATAACCCTTTGATACATCTCGGTGGGCAACTGAGAAGTTTCATATGAATTCTCAAAATCGTCACAAGACCAAAAGCATAAGTCTTCAAGGTGTACTTTTACAGACGAATTTGGCACCAAAAGTGCAGCTTAGAAAACAAATACATTGCTGAAATGTTGAAATATTTTCTTTGTAAATATGTTTAAAGGATGTAGTTTACATATGTGCCTTAATTTAATATACGTTAAATCCATGATGTTCATGATATGTGAAAATATCTTAGCGGTCACATTTGAGACCAATGGGAAAATACAGTGGCTCAAATTTATTATATACATTGCCTTTAGAAAGTATTCACACCGCTTGACATTTTTCACTTTTTTGTTACAGCCTGAATTAAAAACGTATTACATTTCAATGTTTTTGTTGTTTTTGGCCTTCACACAACACCCTGTAATGTCAAAGTGGAATTATGTCTTTCAGTAGTTTTACAAATTAATTGGAAATGAAAAGCTTAATTTCTTTAGTCAATAATTATTCACCCCCTTCAATATGGCAAGCCTAAATAAGTTCAGGACTAAAAGGTGCTTAACAAGTCACATAATAAGTTGCATGAACTCACTCTGTGTGCAATAATAGTGTTTAACATGATTTTTGAATGACTACCTCATCTCGGTACCCCACACATCTGTAAGGTCGCTCAGTCGAGCAGTGAATTTCAATCACAGATGCAACCAAAAGTCAAGGGAGGTTACCGATGCCTCACAAAGAAGGGGACCTATTGCTAGATTGGGGGAAAAAATATATGGAATATCCCAGTCACAACAAAGATACAGGCGTATTTCCTACCTCAATTGCTGGAGAGGAAGGAAACCATTCACGGATTTCACCATGAGGCCAATGGTGGTACTTTAAAACAGTTACAGAGTTGAATGGCTGAGATTGTCAGGATGGTGTATTGGAGGCGAAGTCAAGTGCAGGAGAGCAGATGCAATGAACAGGTGCACTTTTATTATAGTTCCAAAAACGAGAGCACTACATGAAACAAACACACTCAAAAAATGGAACATAAAAGTAGAGCGCGCAAACTAACACCACCTGACATGAAAACAATCACACACAACACATGATGGGAAACAGAGGGTTAAATAAAAGTAGCTTAAAAGGGGAAATGTAAACCAGATGTGTATGTAAACAAGACAAGACAAATGGATATACGAAAAAATGGAGCGGCGATGGCCAGAAAGCCGGTGACGTCGCCCAAACAAGGAGAGGGGCTGACTTCGGGAGAAGTCGTGACAGAGATAGGATAAAACTGAGGATGGATCAACAACATTGTAGTTACTCCACAATACTAACCTAATTGACTGAGTGAAAAGAAGGAAACCTGTACAGGATACAAATATTCCAAACATGCATCCTGTTTGCAACAAGGCACTAAATGAATACTGCAAAAAATGTGGCTAAGCAATTCACCTGAACACAAAGTGTTATGTTTGGGGCAAATCCAATACAGCACATTAATGAGTACCACTTTCCATATTTTAAAGCATATTGGTGGCTGCATTATGTTCTGGGTATGCTTGTAATCGTTAAGGACTGGGAAGTTTTGTAAAAATAGACAGGCAAAAGCACAGGCAAAATCCTAGAGGAAAACCTGGTTCAGTCTGCTTCCACCAGACACTTGGAGATGAATTGACCTTTCAGCAGGACCATAACCTAAAACACAAGGCCAAATCTACACTGGAGTTGCTTACCAAGAAGACAGTAATGTTCCTGAGTGGCCGATTTATAGTTTTGACTTAAATCTACTTAAAAATCTATAGCAAGACTGGAAATGGTTGTCTAGCAATTATCAACATCCAATTTGACATGGCTTGAAGAATTTTGAAAATAATAAATGGGAAATGTTGCACAATGTAGGTGTGTAAAACACTTAGAGACCTACCCAAAAAAGACTCAAAGTTGTAATCGCTGCAAAATGTGCTTCTACAAAGTATTGACTCAGGGATGTGAATACTTACGTAAAGGAGATATTTCTGCATTTGATTTTCAATACATTTGGAAACATTTCTAAAAACATGTTTTCACTTTGCCAATATTGGGTATTGCATGTAGATGGGTGACAAACAAAATCAATTGAATCCATTTTAAATTCAAGCTTTAACACAGCAAAATGTGGAATAAATCAAGGGGTATCAATACTTTTCAGATTATTTCTTTTTTCAGAAGACTGTAAAACGTCATATTTTGTTATTTCAGGGGGAATTGACCAGGTATAGACCCATAAACTGAATTATTGTAATACCTTTACAAATATTCAATGTCAACAGATTTGTTTAGAGTCTCTTGCACAATGGCAAACCTGGTTGATATGAGTTTTGCTCAATGTTCACAAGGGTAGACATGGTTTATCAAAGTATTGGGACAGAGCCACAAGTGTAAACCTGTTTTATTTGGGTATTTGCACTCAGATATACAGGTGTAGATCTGGTTTATTTGATTTTGGGGTCTAAGTCAAATGTGTAGACCTGGTTTGTAGGAGCACTGGAGCTGAGATGCAGGGGTAGACCTGGTTTACAGTTTATGAGTTTTCATTTTTTGACACATTTAGACCTGGCTTAGATGACTAATTGGGTTCAAGCTCAGGTGCAGACTTTGAATGTACGTAAATTGGAGATTAAGTACAGGTGTAGACCTGGTTTGTATGAAAGTTGGGGCTGAAATGCCAAAGTACAACTATTTTTATGACAATTGGGGCTGACATTTACATTCACTCAATTAGTATTTGGTGGCACTGCCTTTTAAATTGTTTACCTTGGGTCAAACGTTTTGGGTAGCCTTCCACAAGCTTCCAACAATAAGTTGGGTGAATTTTGGCCCATTCCTCCTGACAGAGTTGGTGTAACTGAGTCAGGTTCGTAGGCCTACTTGCTCGCACACGATTTTTCAGTTCTGCCCACAAGTTTTTGATAGGATTGAGGTTGGGGCTTTGTGATGGCCACTCCAATACCTTGACTTTGTTGTCCTTAAGCCATTTTGCCACAACTTTGGAAGTATGCTTTGGGTCAATGTCCATTAGGAAGACCCATTTGCGACCAAGCTTTAACTTCCTGACTGATGTCTTGAGATTTTGCTTCAATATATCCACATAATTTTCCTGCCTCATGAAGCCATCTATTTTGTGAAGTGCACCAGTCCCTCCTGCAGCAAAGCACCCCCACAACATGATGCTGCCACCCCCGTGCTTCACGGTTGGAATGGTGTTCTTCGGCTTGCAAGCCTCCACCTTTTTCCTCCAAACATAACTATGGTTATTATGGCCAAGAGGTTTTATATCTGTTTCATCAGACCAGAGGACATTTCTCCAAAGAGTACGATCTTTGCAGTCTGGCTTTTTTATGGCGGTTTTGGAACAGTGGCTTCTTCCTTGCTGAGTGGCCTTTCAGGTTATGTCGATATAGGACTCGTTTTACTGTGGATATACATACTTTTGCACCATGCTTTTGTACCAATGTCCTTTGCTGTTGTCCTGGGATTGATTTTCACTTTTAGTACCAAATTACGTTCATCTCTAGGAGACAGAATGCGTCTCCTTCCTGAGCGGTATGATGGCTGTGTGGTCCCATGGTGTTTATACTTGCGTACTATTGATCGTACAGTTGAGCGTGGTTCCTTCAGGCATTTGGAAATTGCTCCCAAGGATGAACCAGACTTGCAGAGGTCTACATTTTCTTCCTGAGGTCTTGGCTGATGTCTTTTGATTTTCCCATGATGTCAAACAAAGAGGCACTGACTTTGAAGGTAGGCCTTGAAATACATCCACAGGTACACCTCCAATTGACTCAAATGTCAATTAGCCTATCAGAAGCATCTAAAGCCATGGCATAATTTTATGTGATTTTCCAAACTGTTTAAAGGCACAGTCAACTTAGTGTATGTAAATTTCTGACCCACTGGAATTGTGAGGCAACAGCCATCAATGGGGCACGCTGTTTTGTCTACTAACAGCATGGACCCCAGCACGCCAAGGTTAGCAAGCGTTCAACACAGCTTTATCTGTCTCCCTCTCTCCCTCTTTTCCTCTCTCTCTCCCTCTCTCCCTCCTTCTTTCTCCTTTCTGTTTGATACAAGAGTTGTGCCAGCGTTTAGGCCTACTGATAGGCTCCCTGCATGTTGTCTCGGTGAATCATGCCTCCTGTTAAGGCTCTGCGGGCTATTTCTCCTGCATGTCCCTGTATGGGAGAGAGTGAGGAGTGGACTGAAAGTGGATGGGTGGGTGGTTGTCTAACTCCAATTTTCTTTTCAGAGCATCTATTGGAGATGGCCAAGATGCCCTTGACAACACACCATAATGATCATCTCCAAGGCAACAAAGCAGTTTTCCCTGGTATGTGCATGTATTCGTTTCCTCTGTTGTGATATGTCACAACATTGATTTTGTATCAAGGACAGTCATTTCTGGCTTATTAGTCCTTTGTGTGATGCTGGGACTGTAATTTCTAGCTGAGATGCTCTTTGAGACAACAACAGTAAAAATACAGTGTGTGGCTTTCTGAATCATCTCCCAAAGGGATGGACACACACAGATACAGTTACAGTGGCCTTGTAAAAAAACTAAAATAATTGCTACATACAGTGCATTTGGAAAGTATTCACACTCCTTGACTTTTTCCACATGTTGTTACGTTTTCTCATCAATCTACACAAAATACCCCAAAACGACAATGCAAAAACAGGTTTTTAGAAATGCAAATGTATTAAAAATAAAAACTGAAAGATAACATACAGTAAGTATTCAGACCCTTTACTCAGTACTTTGTTGAAGCACCATTGGCAGTGATTACAGCCTTGATTCTTCTTGGGCATGACGCTACAAGTTTGGTACACCTGTATTTGGGGAGTTTCTCCCATTCTTCTCCGCTCAAGCTCTGTCAGTTTGGATGTGGAGCATCGCTGCACAACTATTTTCAGGTCTCTCCAGTGATCAGGTTCAAGTCGGGGCTCTGATTGGGCCACTCAAGGACGTTCAGAGACTTGCCCCAAAGCCACTCCTGCGATGTCTTGGCTGTGTGCTTAGTGTCGTTGTCCTGTTGTCTGAGGTCCTGAGCGCTCTGGAGAAGGTTTTCATCAAGGATCTCTCTGTACTTTGCTCCATCAATTTTTGGTTTCATCAGCCAAGAGAATCTTGTTTCTCATGGTCTGAGAGTCCTTTAGGTGCCTTTTGGCAAACTCCAAGAGGGCTGTCATGTGCCTTTTACTGAGGAGTGACTTCCGTCTGGCCACGCTACCATAAAGGCCTAATTAGTGGAGTGCTGCAGAGATGGTTGACCTTCTGGAAGGTTCTCCCATCTCCACAGAGGAACTGGAGCTTTGCCAAAGTGACCATCGGGTTCTTGGTCACCTCTTGGCCGGGAGTCCAGCTCTAGGAAGAGTCTTGGTGGTTCCAAACTTCTTCCATTTAAGAATGATGGAGGCCACTTTGTTCTTGAGGACCTTCAATGCTGCAGAAATGTTTTGTTACCCTTCCCCAGATCTGTGCCTCAACACAATCCTGTCTTGGAGCTCTACGGACAATTTGTTCAACTTGATGGCTTGGTTTTTGCTCTGACATAAACTGTCAACTGTTGGACCTTATATAGACAGGTGTGTGCCTTTCCAAATGTGTATTTGTATTTATTATGGAACCCCATTTGCTATTGCCAAGGCAGCAGCTACTCTTCCAGGGTTCTTATTTTAACTTAATATAATACATCAATAAAATCCATTTAGCCTCAAATAAATAATGAAACATGTTCAATTTGGTTTAAATAATGCAAAAACTAAGTGTTGGAGAAGAAAGTAAAAGTGCAATATGGGCCATGTAAGAAAGCTAACATTTAAGTTCCTTGCTCAGAACATGAGAACATGAAAGCTGGTGGTTCCTTTTGACATATCTTCAATATTCCCAGGTAAGAAGTTTTAGGTTGTAGTTATTATAGGAATTATAGGACTATTTCTCTCTATACCATTTGTATTTCATACACCTTTGACTATTGGATGTTCTTATAGGCACTTTAGTATTGCCAGTGTAACAGTATAGCTTCTGTCGCTCTCCTCGCTCCTCCCTGGGCTCGAACTAGGAACACAACGACAACAGCCTACCTCGAAGCAGCGTTACCCATGCAGAGCAAGGGGAACAACTACTCCAAGTCTCAGTGCGAGTTGTGTTTGAAACGCTATTAGCGCGCACCCCGCTAACTAGCTAGCCATTTCACATCGTTACACCAGTCTAATCTCGGGAGTTGATAGGCTTGAAGTCATAAACAGCAGAGCTGCTGGCAAAACGCACGAAAGTGCTGTTTGAATGAATGCTTATGAGCCTGCTGGTGCCTACCATTGCTCAGTCAGACTGCTCTATCAAATCATAGACTTAATTCTAACATAATAACACACAGAAATGTGAGCCTTAGGTCATTAATATGGTCGAATCCAGAAACTATCATCTCGAAAACAAGACGTTTATTCTTTCAGTGAAATACGGAACCGTTCGGGTGGCATCCATCAGTCTAAATATTCCTGTTACATTGCACAACCTTCAATGTTATGTCATAATTATGTAAAATTCTGGCAAATTAGTTCGCAATGAGCCAGGCGGCCCAAACTGTTGCATATACCCTGACTCTGCATGGAATGAACGCAAGAGAAGTGACACAATTTCACCTGGTTAATATTGCCTGCTAACCAGGATTTCTTTCAGCTAAATATACAGGTTTAAAAATATATACTTCTGTGTATTGATTTTAAGAAAGGCATTGGTGTTTATGGTTTGGTACACGTTGGAGCAACAACAGTCCTTTTTCGCGAATGCGCACTGCATCGATTATATGCAACACAGGACACGCTAGATAAACTAGAAATATCATCAACCATGTGTAGTTATAACTAGTGATTATGATGGATTAAGTTTAATGCTAGCTAGCAACTTACCTTGGCTTCTTACTGCATTCGCGTAACAGGCGGGCTCCTCGTGAGGCAGGTGGTTAGAGCGTTGGACTAGTTAACCATAAGGTTGCAAGATTGAATCCCTGAGCTGACAAGGTAAAAATCTGTCGTTCTGCCCCTGAACAAGGCAGTTAACCCACCGTTCCTAGGCCGTCATTGAAAATAAGAATGTGTTCTTAACTGACTTGCCTAGTTAAATAAAGATTCAATAAAGGTGTAAAAAATAATAATAATAAAACGTCAAAATCGGCTTCCAAAATTACCGATTTCCAATTGTTATGAATACTTGAAATCGGCCCTAATTAATCGCCCATTCCGAATAATCGGTCGACCTCTACATAGTACATATGTTATTGTGCATGTGTCTGTGCCTATGTTGTGTTGCTTCACAGTCCTCGCTGTTCCATAAGGTGTATTTTTATCTGTTTTTTCCCATCTTATTTTACTGCTTGCATCAGTTACTTGATGTGAAATAGAGTTCCATGTAGTCATGGCTCTATGTAGTACTGTGCACCTCCCAAAGTCTGTTCTGGACTTGGGGACTGTGAAGAGACCTCTTGTGGCATGTCTTGTGGGGTATGCATGGGTGTCCGAGCTGTGAGCCAGTAGTTGAAACAGACAGCTCGGTGCATTCCAACATGTACCTCTCATAAATAAAAGTAGTGAAGAAGTCAACCTCTACTCCACTTTGAGCCATGAGAGATTGACATGCATATTATTAATATTAGCTCTCTGTGTACATCCAAGGGCCAGCCGTGCTGCCTTGTTCTGAGCCAATTGCAATATTCCCAAGTCCTTTTTTTGACCACATGACTGAACAGTAGTCAAGCTGCGATAAAATTAGGGCCTGTAGGACCTGCCTTGTTGTTGTGCTGTTAATAAGGTAGAGCAGCACTTCTCCACATTTTAGCTACTTTTGTATCAATATGTTTTGACCATGACAGTTCAGTCCAGGGTTACTCCAAGCAGTTTAGTCACCTCAACGTGCTCAATTTCCACATTATTTAGTACAAGATTTAGTTGAGATTTATGGTTTAGTGAATGATTTGTCCCAAATACAATGCATTTAGTTTTAGAAATATTTAGGACTAACTTATTCCTTGCCACTCACTCTGAAACAAACTGCAGCTCTTTGTTAAGTTTTGCAGTCATTTCAGTGGCTGTACTAGCTGACATGTATAGTATTGAGTCATCTACATACATAGACACACTGGCTTTACTCAAAACCAGTGGCATGTCCAAATCACTCAAAGTCAGTGGCATATCCAAATCATGTCCAATCAATTGAATTTACCACAGGCTGACTCTAATCAAGTTGTAGAAACAGCTCAAGGTTGATCAATGCACCTGAGCTCAATTTCGAGGCTCATAGCAAAGGGTCTGAATGCTTATGTATATAAGGTATTTTTTTACTATTTTATTTGTATGCATTTGCACAAAAAAATGTTTTTACATTGTCATTATAGGGTATTGTGTGTAGATGGATGAGGATTTTAAAATAAGGCTGTAACGTAACAAAATGTGGAAAAAGGGGTCTGAATAGTTTCCGAATGCACTGTATACACCAGTTCCACTGCTCTAATCTGGGACTGATTTAGACCTGGGATGCCAGGTGCATTTATAGCTATCTTTCCCATGTGGAGCTTAAATTTCACGTGACAGCATATTTTCACATGTATTATATTTAAAACTCACATGTTAACACCACCTTTTTCAAAGAAGAAAAACATGTTTTCAACTCACATGTGATTGAATGTAACGATATTCGTCTTCCTCTGACGAGGAGTATGAAGGATCGGACCAATATGCAGCGTGGTACGTGTCCATGTTGATAATTTATTAACATTGAACACCAAAAACAAAATAACAAGGCAAACTAACGAAAACGAAACAGTTCTGTCTGGTGAAGAGACAGAAAACAGAAAACAAACACCCACGAAAAACAATAGAAAACAGGCTACCTAAATATGGTTCTCAATCAGGGACAACGATTGACAGCTGCCTCTGAGAACCATACCAGGCCAAATACAGAAATAGAAAATCATAGAAAAACTAACATAGACAACCCACCCACCTCACGCCCTGACCATTCTAAAACAAAGACATAATAAAAGAACTAAGGTCAGAACAAGACAATGAATAGCAGTTGCACATGTGAAAATAGCAGATTCAGGAGGGGAAAACACATGTCAAAATCCCATTTGCATTTCACATGTATGAAAACTCACTTCCACGTGGAAAATTGCAAGTTCATATGTAAGAAACATTCACTTGTGAAAATCAAACTTTCATATGTGGAATTGCAGTGTTATTCTCTTCCTAGTGAAAAGGTGGTGTTAATGTGTTGCTGTAGCATTGTTGCCACATATGGATTTGCAAATTCTGTAATGCCACTAAGTAAAAAGGTGCAGGCCTACCTGAGTATAATAATTCAAGTGCGTTAAAAATAATTATTTCTTATTTCTGAGCCATTCATGGAGTGTTACTGCTGCAGGTTCACGCCTCTCTTCTTTGTATGTTGGTCAGTGACAGTTGGAAGGCCAGTGAAAAAACTGAGAAGCTATCACTCCGTGTCTCCTTATTTATCTTGTTTAACATGTTAAAATTAACTGAATTAATCAGTTAACTCAAAATAACCTTTTGTATGTAGTAGAGTTAAAATGGTTATTCCATCAAACTTCAAATTATTAGAATAGTACACAACGCAGAACAGAACAACCAGGTTGAAGGTCAGTGGCCAAAGCCCGCAAACAGGAATATTCCAAGTTCAGACAGAAGGGCGATAGCTATGATCGCCAGGAACTTTACTTTTGGTGTCTTTTTTTTATTGTTGCGCTACTGGTGCTGCCTGTTGATGTTAGGTAGGCAGCTACAGTAGCTGAATGATTTTAACATCTTCGGGTTTTGTTTCATTAAATGTATTTTATTTCATCTGGGTGCTTGCGTCACCTACTCACACCCTGGTACTACCCGTAGTTCCCGTTCTCCTCAGTCCGACAAAACACTGAGAGGGAAAGCTATGTGTTGCAGATTACTCCTTTGTAGAAGTCCATAACGTGAAATAAATAAAACATCCCAAGGTTAATGCTGTAGATATTGTTATAATGGAGTGAGAGACTATTGAAACATGTAACTTTCAGATTTGTATTGTTGTTATTAATATAGTTTACAGAGTGCTAAAAGTGTTGCTAGCTAGCATGCCTTTCTGTGATGCAGACGGCTAGCTGAGCTGCTGAATGGTGCTAGCGTTGCATTATGGGAGATGTAGTTTGGTCTGAAAGGGATAGAGGCGATTTCACGTTGTAACTTGTTTGTGTTGCAGTGTTTTTGTACATGTGTTGATGTATTTTGGTACTGTCAACACTGAAAGCACCTAGCAATGTATTGGGGATGTGAGACAGGTGTCACGTCCTGACCATAGAGAGCCCTCATTTTCTATGGTGGAGTAGGTCAGGGTGTGACTGGGGGGTTAGTCTAGTTTATTATTTCTATGTGGGGTTCTAGTTTTGTTTTTCCATGTTGGTGATTTTGTATGATTCACAATTAGAGGCAGCTGGTAATCGTTGTCTCTAATTGGGGATCATATTTAGGTAGCCTTTTTTTTTTCCACCTGTGAGTTGTGGGATATTGTTTTGAGTTAGTGCACGTAGCACTGGTTCGTTGTTAGTTTGTTTATTTGTTTTATCTTTGCTAAGTTTCATTTTATCATTAAATTATGTGGAACTCAACATCCACTGCGCCTTGGTCCGATAATTATTCCAGTGAACGTGACAACAGGATATGTGTTTTACCTTTCTTCATGCTCCTGTGTAGAATAACTTGTCAGATGGTGCATTGGAGACTGTGTTCCTGTCCTGTCTTTTCACAATACTATTGCAGATCAACACAAAAGACTAAAAGACAGCTGTAGTGTCGCTCTTCATTTCTTGGTTCTCCTGTGGTGCATATAAGACCCGCTACATGTAATTTTAGTGCACTATATTGTTTTATTGCATTTGTCTGAATGCGTTTAAAATACACTGACAACATCCAAAATACTTCATCTACTGTATACAGCAAAAAACAATAAGTTGACATTGAGGTTAAAGAAAGTGTGTTTATCAATTTACCTGATTTTGCTAACTGTTACTTTGGACAAAATCGATATGGAAAATATTTTTGTAATGTGTTTTGTATAAATAATCTTAAATTATAGCTGAATTTGATCAAATTATTAATTTGCAATTAATCATGATCCATCACAGCAAATCCTGCAATAATTTCAATTTTTAAAAAAAAGAAGCATATTTTGACAGCCCTAGTTAAAATTTACATTAAGATGTGAAAATGCACATGTGAAGTGTAAGAGACATGAGTTGGTCATGGTTGCTCTTGGTCATATGATGAGTTAGCCGCACCTGCGAATTCAAAATTAGTGTTGGTCCTCTTGGTCTAATGGTCAAGAAGTTGTCTTCTCCTGTGCGAGACCCAGGTTGTAATCGTGGCAGTTACAAAAGCACATGTGAAACATAACAAAGACAGTACAGTATAAAGATAGGCTAAAACTGCTTCTCCAATAGAAATCCCCGATCACACTTGTAGGCGATGTCATGGTGATGTTGGCTAGCTAAGCTCATGTGTAGAAACACGTCACTGGGTCTAACGGTTGTCTCTCTGCGAACTGTACATCTATCTACATGCCGCCAAATCAAAGGCACTTCTTCGAAATAAAGTTGTTTTTGATGAACATCTGCCAGTGTCAGTATGTCACTTTCACAAGGTTGGTGTAATATGTTCAACTAAGACATTGGCTCAAATTTAGGTTGTGCCTTTAGATTTCGAGAAAATGAACAACTAAGGAGGAATTTTTTATTTCTCTCATTGACTTCTCAAACCCCGGCCTGGTCTGTTTGGTCTGTTTTGCAAGTGTTCCTGTAAGTCTCGCGATGTTACTCCTCTGGGTTTAGAAACACTCTGTTAACAATATCACACGTGGAATGTTGGGAAACCACTGTCTGAGTCATGTAAGAAATTAACTGTTAAGAAATCCATGTGAAACTGCACACGTGTCCAAAACCACATGTCTGTTTTACCCACTTGACATTTTTCAAGTGAATTGTTCACATGTGAAAAATTCATGTGAAACGTCACACGTGTTTGAAAACCACCTGTCCGACTCGTGAAAATTTCACATGAAAGAATATTTACTGTGCCTTAAAGTATGCCCCTTGTCTTATTCCAATTTATGTTGTGTTACAGCCTGAATTCAACATTAATTAAATATATATATATATATATATATATATATATATATATATATTTACACACAATAGCCCATAATGAACAAGTGAAAATATGTTTTCAGAGATTTGCAAAATTAAATACAGAAATATCTAATTTCTGTATTCACACCCCTGTGGCAATACTTTCTAGGGGCACCTTTGGCAGTGATTACAGCTGTAAGTCTTTCTGGGTAAGCCTCTAAGAGATTTTCACGCCTAGATTATGCCATAGATTTATTTATGATTTAAGTCAAAACTGTAACTGGGCTACTGAGGAACATTCACTGCTTTCTTGGTATGTAACTCCAGTGTATATTTGGCCTTGTGTTTTGGCTTATTCTCCTGCTGAAAGGTGAATTCATGTCCCAGTCTGTCAGAGTGTGCACAACTGTTTGAAGGAAGTCAGGTGCAGGAGAGCAGAGATGAGTGACCAGGCACACTTTAATCAGGCAGAGGAAAACAGCCGGACGCAACTGCGTCACAACACTCCGGCCCAAGGAAAAGGCGATAGAGCACAAATCACACAAATAGGTACACAATAACAAAACCACGGGTTACAACAATACCCGGCGAAAAAAACAGCCTGAAGCATCACACACGTAACAAATTAACAATACCACACACAGACATGGCGGGAACAGAGGATAATATACACGTAGAGTAATGAGGGGATGTAAACCAGGTGTGCGGGGAAGACAAAACAAATGGAGAATGAAAGGTGGAGCGACGATGGCTAGAAGACCGGTGACGTCGGACGCCGAACGCCGCCCGAACAAGGAGAGGGACAGACTTCGGTGGGTGTCGTGACAAAGTGTCTGTTGGAAAGCAGACTGAAACAAGTTTTTCTCCAGGATTTTGCCAGTGCTTAACTCCATTAATGTTTTTATCTAGAAAAACTCCCTAGTCTAAAATGATTACAAGCATACCCATAACATGATGCAGCCACCAGTATGCTTTCAAATATGGAGAGTGGTACTCAGTAATGTGCTGTAATGGTTTTGCCCCAATCATAACACTTTGTATTCAGGACAATTCACTGTTCGACTGATGTGTGGGGTACAGAGATGAGGTAGTCATTCAAAAAGCATGTAAATTAGAGTCTATTGACACACCGGTGCGTCAATCATAGTAAATCTAAATCCCCATCAAAATCCAAACGTTTAAGCTAGAGATATCTGCAACTCAATGTCGCCCTTCTACATCTGCGGTGGAAAGTGGCAGAGATACAGTACAGTGCCGTTTGTCAGAACAGGATACATCCTGAAGTTGGTAACACTAATGTGCCAACTTTTGTCTGTAGTGTCCAAACCGTTTGAGCTACAAACTAATATGACCCCACTGTAGAAAGGGGAGACTCTCACGGCCCCCACAAGTGTCATGGGATTCATCTAAAGGTTAACCATACAAATGAATAGAGGTAGTTTTGTACCAACAAAAATAAGGGGTTAAATATGGTAAAAAGAAAGTAAAATATATTTCCTGAGCGTTCTTTTATCTCCTAGATATACGAAAGACACTTCAAAACCTTATTTCTTATGATACATTTTTGCCATTTATGAATGTGTTATTTAATGCATTTCTATGGGCTGTAGTAGTCCAAATTCAATATTTTATCTACTATATATATTATTATTATTTATTTTTTTGGGGGGGAGGGGTGTAACTAAAGGGGTCCTAAAATTCTAAATCAAATATCTAAACGATGGTATGTCCTTCTTAAAACAATTCCATATGCAACTTCGTACCTTTAAGAATTAGACTTTTAGACTTATAAGAATTGAACACTATTACTGCACAAAGAGTGAGTCCATGCAACTTATTATGTGACTTGTTTTGCACATTACTACTCCTGAACTTATTTAGGCTTGCCATAAGAAAGGGATTGTATACTTTTTTCATTTTTAAAAATGTATCAAATCCTTGAAAAACATGATTCCATTTTGACATGAGTAGTGTGTGTAGGCCACTGACTCCCAAAAATATGAATTTAATCACATTTGAATTCAGGCTGTAACACAACAAAATGTGGAAAAGTCGAGGTTTGTGTTCTTTACACATATGATTTTTGAAGTTGTTTTCTTTGTATGGGGGTACAATTAATTATCAGGTAGAACAGAAAACCAGCTTTAGTCCCAACCTCGAACGATTGAATTTGAATACGCCTGATATATACCATCGCCGAGGGTTGTACAAATTCTCTAATATAAATTGCAATCACATTTCTTTCCTGTGTGTGCCTGGCAATGCATGAAACTGTCTGCATGTCAATTTCCCCCTCTTGTCTCCTTGTGTGTGTGTCTGCCTTATAAATGATGTGTTGTGAATGGAAATACGGCTTCCTCTGATAATAATGCAGGATTGGACTGTTGTACCCCTTAACACACACACACGCACACACACACACACACACACACACACACACACACACACACACACACACACACACACACACACACACACACACACACACACACACACACACACACACAGACAACCCTTGACCCACCATTGGCGTGCACCAACATACAGTCTTATCAATGATGCAATGCACTGACACAAACACAATGGTCCCTTATAACTACTGTTGCTCTTGTAAGCCATTGGGAAATCTGAATTGAATAGGTGGCAAGGGGCCTAAAACACCCATGTCTGTCTGAAAAAGGAGTCAAGTGACAGATGGAGATTGATTTAATTTCATAGTAATAATATACTGAATTAGCCTAATACAAAAAATTGTTTAATATATTGAAATTAGAGACAGCGTGGACATGATCCTTACCTTTCTAAAAATCAGTAGCTAATATAAAAGAGATGAAACTATGTTCATGTATAGCTAATAGTCAATTGATCGTTTCAACTGTTGAAAGGGTTTTGATGACAATCATGACTCGATTAGCTCCATCGAAAGTGATTTGATCTCGCAATCTAACGGTTGTATCCTTTAAAGCTGTCTATATTATGCATATTGGGAGAAAGTGAACATGGGGTGAGCGCCTCTGATCTCCTCAACATGAAAAAACGACATCAGTCGAAACCATATGGGTGAATAATGTTCGAAATGTATATTCTGTATGTTGTGGAATCAACAAGATTAATGAAAACATAACAATGGTTTAGGAACAATGTGTCGAAGAAGATCTTCCTTATGTCAACTGTGAGAATATAATTTGTCTTTTTAAAATCTAGATCACACAAGAGCTGTTCAGTGTGCTGAACACACCATCTAAACCTTGATCATGTGGTCAACACACAATGTACATTTAGATGGATTTAATGTTTTTACAAATGGGTTCGCATGGGCTACTATACTGGACCTTTATCAAATGAATGACAAAACAGCCACTGGTACATACTTTGTGTGTTTCAACAAATGTGTAACTGAATATTGAAAGGCTGTATGTGACATTTCTTGACAATTCGCAAAACAAAAGGTACTTCTTGGATAGTTCCATTAGTGACATTTCAAGCTAGCTGTGTAGTGAGTTTACGGTACATTATAAACACTGTTAGATATCGTGTGAAAAAGCCACAAATTTAAGTATTATATATTTTTCCAGGAACTCAGTCTGGGTCTCAACGTACTATTGTGAGTAATTACACCAGGTGCAATGTAGTTGTGCATCAGCAGTTTTTTTGTTTGTTATTGTCAGTCACTGACAGTCACTTAATTAGCCATGTCAGGAAAACAAAATGTGATTGGTAGTTAGTCTAGCCAGCTATCCAAACATGTAGCAATCATGGCCGAATACCGACTGGGCATGAAGGGCACGTGCCCAGGGGCCATAACTTCCAGGAGGCCCCCATTGATTTTGTTATTTATTCTCACTCAGATATCATATTAACATGGCATAAGTCATGGCAAAATGTGCAGAATTGCAGGAAATTAGCTTTAAGACTGCAAACATTTCTCTCCACTCCATGGCAAAATGACTAATCGCTGGGCTATGTTATAAGAGCAAAACATCATTAGTATTCTTTCTAATCAGCTATAACAAAGAACTACAATTATGTGTAATAATGCCTTGTTCACACAACAGCATCATTGCGTTTTGGTACACCAGAAGTACTTGCTCGCCTTGCAGCATTGCAGATGCAGTTTCAGTGTGTTCTGTGTTATATCTGGTGCATAGGTACTTGGAGACTTTGGATATATCCAACATATGTAACAAATTGTACATTTAGACATGACAGAAATTGTAGCAAAAGGTGAATGTTGAACTTTTGTTGCACACATATCCAGTAGAAATGTTGGATTACACAATTAGAAAGTTTGACTGCAGAATTGAATACACCGCATTGATGCAATAATGCTGTTGGTCTGATCGAGGTGTAAATGTGCGTAGATGCCTGAAAGCCCCCAGCTCCATTCTGTGGCCGAACACCTCAGAAGCCTCTTTAATTGGGAGGCAACCTGCAAGTCTGCAACCATAGCTGCGGGAAGTAGGGGTGCTGAGGGTGCTGCAGCAACCGCTGAAAAAAATAAAAAAATAAATGTGAATCACCCCAAAATAATAATTGCAACAAAAAAAATGAAATCTCACAAAAGTAGTGCACTGGGCCTTTACTAGACCTTGTATTAGCAGACCGGATGCCAGCAAGACAATTAAAGTTTTTCCCTGACTAGCTTGCGGTATGGTCTAGCTTGTGGCGTGTGGCACCTGTGTAAATAAATAAACAACCGAAAAAGTTGCTAAAGTGTATCATGATTATTTTTGTTGTGATGTGGCACTTAGATGGAGAAGACTACGGCAATGTAATGATGCAACCAGTCTCTTTGCAGCATCATGAGGTCCACCAGATGCATCAATCTCTTTGCGGTCCGAAGGAAGTCCTTCATTGTCAATGGAGCAGTCTGCAATGCTACGTTTTTTTGCCTTCTTGAGTAAGGCAGCTCCAAAATGCAGGAGTTTCACCCTAGCTTTCTGTGGTGGTGGGGCTCGCCAGCAGAATATAAATCTAATCAAATCAAATTCTATTTGTCACATGCGCCGAATACAACAGGTATTCAGAATACAACCTTACAGTGAAATGCTTACAAGCCCTTAACCAACTTTGCAGTTTTAAGAAAATACCTAAAAAAAAAGTAAGAGATAAGAAAAACAAGCAATTAAGGAGCAGCAGTAAATAACAATAGCTGGGCTATATACAGGGAGTACAGATTCAATGGCAATGCGTCAATGTGGCAGGTCGAGGTAATTGAGGTAATTATGTACATGCAGGTATGGTAATTAAAGTGGCTATGCATAGATAATAACAGGGAGTAGCATACAGAGAATTGTGCCGGATTGGCTCAGTTTTTTGCGATGATTGGCTCAGTTTTCTGTCACTCACGAGACAGTACATCATCCCCAATTCTAAGGTTAGAGCTCGAAAACTTTAGCCCCTTGGGTTCTGCCATAGAGTTATATTAGAAGTGCCCATCCAAGAAGAATAGAATGACATCAAATCACGTTATATCTACAGTAGCTTTGATTTGACTGATGCTGCGGCAGTATCAAAATCTTAGCTAGCAAGCATAACCATGAATCAATTCGACAATCAAATTGTTTTCAATCCTAGTCATATGAAGAGAAATTAGAGACAAAAAGTATCTGTGCTCATCGGCCATTGGACATAAATATTACACAAATTGGAAACCGCAAATTCAACAATGAGTGGTTTGGGAAGGAATCAGTGGCTAACTGAGTTCAAGACAACTGGGAACTTGCCAGAGAGATATGTATACCGTAGCTAAGAAAGTAATACTAAGTGTATGTTGAGAAGTAAGCTGTTGATAGCCCATGTGCCTCACCCTAATAATTTGGTCTATTTTCACTAAGGCGGTATTGTAAACACATCGCTCGTTGCCGCTCGTTGTTTCCCTATAACATGTTTCAGAGAAATGTAATCATCGAATCTCGTAAGAGCTTTCATTGTCTGTTTATATGTAAGAACGGCATGTCTGTCGCTGTACATTTCAAACGTGCTGAACAAATAGTTATATTGACTACGTCTGTCGTCTCTCGCTCATTGTCTTAATCGAAAAGACGGATTGCCTCTTATCTGCTTGTCGTTCCATAGTTTGTACAGCTCAATTGTCAGTAGAAAAAACATATCAGCCATATCAGCTATGCATTTTTTTAAAGGCACTGGATGAACTGTAGCAGTGGTAAGGTGTTGGGACTCTGCAGTTACGACAGCTTTATGTTTTATTGTTTAGTGTTGCGTTTTTTTTGCCCCACCAAGATTTACATGCTAAAATCGCCACTGGAAATTACACCTCACTGAAATTGCAATTCCCCGCATTCTCTCCACACACCAGGTGCCAATATGTTCATTCGCTGCGGGGCTCAAGGAGGCGGAGTTTTTAAGCCAGGTCACACCCCCTCCGCTAGGACTTCATGGTACTCAAGGAAAAACCTGAGGAGCGCAAGAGCCGGTCAGTGCTGTCAGTGTGCTGGTAAAATGAGCCATATCGAGACGCGACTCCCTCTCAAACATTTAACAAGACGACATCTTCAACGCGTCTAATCTTGTATTGCGAGTAACCACCGCTGGAGATTTCTAACCGTTTACTAGGCTACCTAACGTTGATCAATTGTTCCTTCTGTGCGTTGTGGCTGATTCTCTGTTGCGCTGGATCTGTCGTGTCAGAAGATGTGTGTGGAGAGCGATGGATGCGAGATAGAGGGCTGCAGCAGTTCTGATGAGGTGCACACTCTCTCGGGCAGCATGAGTCCTGGACTGAAATCTAACCCGGACCTCCATCCCTGCAAGCCCGGGCAGAAATTCCGAGCCGCGCTGCTTAGATGCCGGTCCCCGGCGGCTGCGGCTGGGATTCTCAGTTTTGGGAATGTGCTCAATTACATGGACAGATACACTGTGGCAGGTAAGAGCCCAACATTTGTCTTTGTGTAAATGCAATTATCACATCCCAATGAAGGACCATCGCGCAAGTGTGGAATTAGTTGTTTATTGTATGTTTGTTTTCTTCTATACAGCCCATGTATAGTGCAATTAGAACACATAGGCTACATTAGCCTACTTTGTGTATACCCTGCTCTTCCCAATGAGAACAATCGAACAATGACTCGATTGCCCACGCGCAGTGGGCAGTCGTGGCTATTCACTGTACAAAGAAGCAACAATGTCGTCTCCATATTCAATATTGGCTATTCTCACATGTATCATTTATTGGCAGGATATGGTGAAAGGTGATTCAATCAAATATATCAGTTCCTTTTATTTGTGGGGTGTCAGGCAGGAAAGAGCAGGGGCCTTGAGATATTGATTGGCACTGTCTTAAATAATCGCACATCAATTAGGATCGCCGTGTGTCACTCGGGGAGGCTGCTGCGGTGCGGTTGCTACAGTTCAGAGAATTTGAAGCGCTTTGGAATTAGGGGGGAGAAAAGACCAAAAGCATACTTTTATAATTACAAGGTTGTGTATATCGAAATATATATCAAAATAAATATACAAAGAGTTGCACATAGCCTACCGTGTTTCTGATATGCTGAAAGTGTTGTAAACATTGCTGCATTTAATCAAAGTTATGAAAAATGTGTGTTTATTCATCCACAACTGTCACATCAGATGTGGGGAAGAAAATACACTTCCTTGGAAATGTGAAGCACACTCTCTCTCCTAGAGTGTTGCCTTCCCTATGCATATGATAATGATTTCGCTGCTGGCATTTTCACAAGAGACCAATACTTTTGAAAAACACTTTTGAATAATTAACAAATCCTACTATGAGACTTTAAAGTGTTCCAGATTTCTATGAAATATTACCTTCAAGTTTGTTACAATATGAATTAAATAAATGTCCTTCCAATTTTTTAAAAATGAAGGATGTTCAAAAGCAGTTTTGCTCTGTGCCCCTGCTTGGGGCACAAATATTTGATTTGACAGCTCAGTCAATGAGACGTACATACACTTGGATATTCAAATTAGCTACAACATGGAGCCAATGGGGCTGCCTGCCCGAGCCCGGCTGCACCAAGTAAAATAGTATGGATGGATTCAGGAGTTGGGAACGCACAATGGAACTACTAGGACACTATACTAGAACAGTAATAAAGGCAGACTCATTTCTGTCCTTTGCTTTATCACTATATTCCTGATATTTTTGTTGTTCGCTACCTAACTTGCTAGTCGTGAAGCTACTTCTGCTACCTATATGAGTCAACAACAGCTAATTAGGTTTCCTCTGGACATATAACTTTTACCTACAAATAAGATTTAAAATAGATGGGAATCATGAGATGGTTGGTGTGTGGAGGACCTGCTTTCTTGTTGGCTTGCCAGCTAGCTAAGTTAGTCACGATAGCTAACGTTAGCAAACTGCTTGTAAATTGCCAGCAGGCCAACTTTTACAAACCACGTCATTTGAAATAGAAGTGACTGGCGAGATACTGTAGTTGTTTCATTGGCTCTGTCCTTTTTGCTAACACCAGCTGTGGCTTGCTTGGCTTGCTAGCTAGCATGCTTGTGTGGAGTGAGTGCACACTCCTGAGCCTGTATCTTCCCTATTCTCGAGAAAGATCCTTCTCCCCACCAGAGAATTTGGAAAAAAGGAAAAAGCTGCTGGACCAATCACACACGGGCCTGTCTTGGCCAAAGAGGATATCATGTTCCTTCCAAATTTCAAGCTTTTTTTTTTTTTTTTTTTTTTTTTTTTTACAGTTTGTTTCAAAAACAAGTTTGAGATGAGTGTTTTTTCTCTAATTTATGCTTTGGCCACAACTACAAGGAAAGTCAACAACATTAATTTGGTATGAGCAAACTGAATATGAGAATATAAAAATGAGATTTTCACTGGACAGTTACTTTAATCTAACCCTCCCTGCCTCTGGTTGGACCTACCACGTTTCCATAGAAACCACACTGCAGTTAACCAATACATTTTTTTGAGTGCTCAATTTAATTTTACGCATGATACACCTCCTTAAGCGCTGGAATACTACTTTGTGAAAGGATAGCCTATGCTGGATGCATATTACAATGAGCTGTCCAAAATAATGCAATACTGTGACTCTTAAGTTATTGAGGCGTAAAAGAAGATATTAACATAAATCTTGGGATGATTATCGGGATGTCATTTTCAGTTTGCTAAGTGTCTTATTCTCATTGTTTTCATCAGTGACTAATAGAACATAATTCAAGTAATTAAAATGATCAAAAGGAATGCGTCTCGCACTGACTCTCCAAAATCCCCAAATTTAAGGTACATTTTTTAACATCATTATAATATCAGATGAAGTCTGAAGAATCCTTTATTTGTGGGAGTTTAATTTGTAGGCTGATAGCATTTTTGGCACAGCTATCCTCTCCATCTTATTATGTTGCAGATGTTTCCCGTGTACCTTTTCCGTGGACTATAGAAGCAGAGATGTCCCCCCAATATAATAGAATATAGCAGACACAGAATAGCAGTGCCGTGTTATATCACCATGTGGATTGTTAGATTCATTTTGACATGTTATGCATTAGTAATGAGGCTGTGATTATGTAATGTGTTGTTTGTTACTGCAGATTGCTCGGTGTGCAAATGTTGTCCGCATATTGCGCAAAATCAATCACTGGACCTGCGCATTCTATTCCATAATGGAAGTGAAGGAGATGCCAATAGAATTCAGCTTTACGCATCTCTTCCAAACCACGTGCTGGACTTTGTTACTTGGTATGGAAGGGCCTAAACATACTGCCGCAGCAAGTAGAGCAGTCTGTTCATTGCGAGGAGGACATACAATAGTAGAGAGAGTGATATTGTGTAGCTTACTGTAGAGTAAAGTACTGCACTGACTAAATACACTGCTCAAAAAATAAAGGGAACACTAAAATAACACATTCTAGATCTGAATGAATTAAATATTCTTATTAAATACTGTTTTCTTTACATAGTTGAATGTGCTGACAACAAAATCACACAAAAATTATCAATGGAAATCAAATGTATCAACCCATGGAGGTCTGGATTTGGAGTGACACTCAAAATTAAAGTGGAAAACCACACTACAGGTGTCACGCCCTGGTCTTAGTATTTTGTCTTTTCTTTCTTTATTTGGTCAGGCCAGGGTGTGACATGGGTTTTGGTATGTGGTGTGTTTTTGTCTTGGGTTTTTTTCACAGGTATTGGGATTGTAGCTTAGTGGGGTTTTCTAGCTTAGTATATGGCTGTCTGAAGTGGTTCTCAATCAGAGGCAGGTGTTTATCGTTGTCTCTGATTGGAAACCATATTTAGGCAGCCATATTCTTTGAGTGTGTCGTGGGTGATTGTCCTTGTTTCTGTCTATGTGTTACTTTGCACCAGTATAGGCTGTTTCGGTTTTCGTGTTACGTTTCTGTTTTGTAGTGTTTATGTTTAGTTGTTTTTTATTAAACATGAATCTCAATAGCCACGCCGCATTTTGGTCTGACTCTGCTGGGTTGTTGCCCTCCTACGGCCTCCTCCACATCTCCTGATGTACTGGCCTGTCTCCTGGTAGCGCCTCCATGCTCTGGACACTACGCTGACAGACACAGCAAACCTTCTTGCCACAGCTCGCATTGATGTTCCATCCTGGATGAGCTGCACTACCTGAGCCACTTGTGTGGGTTGTAGACTCCGTCTCATGCTACCACTAGAGTGAAAGCACCGCCAGCATACAAAAGTGACCAAAACATCAGCCAGGAAGCATAGGAACTGAGAAGTGGTCTGTGGTTGCCACCTGCAGAACCACTCCTTTATGGGGGTGTCTTGCTAATTGCCTGTAATTTCCACCTGTTGTCTATTCCATTTGCACAACAGCATGTTAAATTTATTGTCAATCAGTGTTGCTTCCTAAGTGGACAGTTTGATTTCACAGAAGTGTGATTGACTTGGAGTTACATTGTGTTGTTTAAGTGTTCCCTTTATTTTTTTGAGCAGTGTATATCATCCATATAATCTATTTTATAATATATTTAGATATTAATTTGCATAATATTTAGTGTGTTTATTTTCAAACACGTTCACATTTATTAGCCCAGGTATTTCAGTTGGCAACCAGTTCAGATAGAACAAAATGTACAGATGAAGGCTTATGCTTTACTGTGAACACATGTCTTCAAAGTGTACCAGATGGAGGGAGATTGTCAGTAGGTAGGTGTGAGTATGTAGGGCCTCTGACAAAGGATATATCATCAAATTCAGATTCACACAGAGGTGATCTCTTCTCAGTTGGGTTATAATTGTTTTAGAGGCAGTTCTGCCTTTGATTTTACGCTAGATAGATATCACCACTAGAGACAAACAACTAAGGCGAGCTTCTGAATGATCTATTCTCAATGGGAGAGATAGTTAGCTGAGGTAGCCTCTTCCTTCCCTGTGCCGAGAATATGTTGATGTACAGTTGCATATCTAATCTCAGCATATGTAAGCACCATCTAAACACAATGCAGATAGTTTAAAAACCCAAATACCATAACAAGTTGCATATATATAATATTGGAGGAAATTATAGGAATAACTTTTGGGGGGGGGGAATACACACCAATTCAGCACTATGTGTACATTCAGAGAGTAGCTGGTGTCTATATTACAGTTCTACCAAATATTCATACCGCTGACGGACTTTCATGAGCTGTTTTGACTGCAACTAAGCATATGTAAGGTAATTTAGATTTTGTGCATGGTCATACCTAGTTATAACCAGTCATAACCATTGGCAAGTTACATAAGGGGCTCCATCTCTGCAGGTGCACTGTGTATCTGGGCAAAATCACTGATACAAGTCCCCCTCCACCCTCTGGTGGTATGGATAACTTGTTATTATGTCTCCAGAGAAGGGAAACCTTGATTTAAATAAAGGCCTTATCCATCAATTTACTATAGGTGGGATTAGGTGTTTTTGGTTGGGGTCAAATAAACCCAAAGTACATTTTGATACAGAAACACTAAACAATGATTTCTATTTTTTTTAAAGAATAAGTTGATTGACAAAGTCATGAAAATGGAACGTATTTGAATAAACCACCTTTGGGCTAGGATAACAAATGTGCCTCTGGGGTCAAAATGACCCCAAGTTGGAAGTGAATGAGGTATGATGGAAAGATTCACCCATTTTGAATGAATTGTTTTTATGTCTCTCTAAACTATGTTTTATCGATTCATTTCACGTTTATCGGTCATTTCACGTTTTCATGTATCTGATCTGAAGTAATTACAATATAGTAATTAAACACTGGAATGGTAGAATATGCAGAAGATGAATGTGCAAGTAGCGATACTGGGGTGCAAAGGAGCAAGATAAATAAATAAATAAATACTGCATGGGGATAAGGTAGATTGGATGGGCTATTTACAGATGAGCTATGTGCAGGTGCAGTGATCTGTGAGCTGCTCTGACAGCTGGTGCTTAAATCTAGTGAGGGAGGTAAGAGTCTCCAGCTTTAGTGATTTTTGCAGTTCGTTCCAGTCATTGGTAGCAGAGAACTGGAATGAGAGGCGGCCAAAGGAGGAATTGGCTTTGGGGGTGACCAGTGAGATATACCTGCTGGAGCGCGTGCTACGGGTGGGTGCTGCTATGGTGACCAGTGAGCTGAGATAAGGTGGGGCTTTACCTAGTAGAGACTTGTAGATGACCTGGGGCCTGTGGGTTTGGCGACGAGTATGAAGCGAGGGCCAGCCAACGAGAGTATTCAGGTTGCAGTTGTGGGTAGTATATGGGGCTTTGGTGACAAAATGGATGGCACTGTGATCCAATTTGTTGAGTAGAGTGTTGGATTCTATTTTGTAAATGACATCGTCGAAGTCTAGGTTTTTGTGATGCAAAACTTTCTTTAACCTCACAATGTCAATTTGTTTTTACATCGCATTGTTGAATCAGTTTACATTAATTCCAGAAAACACATTTTCAAAAACATGATTTAAATCCCTTTTAGTCCTGTGTATTACATGTAGCAAAAAACAATGGACAGTTAACAATAACAGAAGCTAAAAATAGCTAGCTAGGAGCTAGCTAACAGTTAGAAATTAGCATGCGGCCATTAGATAAACATTTCATAAAAAGTAACCTTCTAAACCATTAGCGTGGTTCATATGTACTAATGCAAAAACACTCAATATGAGCCCTCATTTGTAAAAAATGTGAACCTGCAATTCCACATGTGAAATTGAAGTTTTGAGGTGTGGAGAAACTGCAAATGGGATTTTCATGACAAACACTTCATTAATGGACTGGAAAACATCTCAATTTGGCTTTTGTGACTTCCTCCATCATGTGCATCTAGTCGTTGTGGTTTCAGTGCTGTAGAGAATATAATGATTAGCGAGGTGAATATCAAACAATTTTCTTCCCAGATACTACAGTATATTGTAGATGAATACTGTGGAAGCACTTCTAGTGCTGTGACAGGAGCAGGAGAGAGATGGATAGAGGGAGGGAAGGAGAAGAGAGAGAGAAAAAGAGATGGAAGAGATGGAGGGAAGGGGCTGAAGGTGGATTTCAGCACTAACCAACCCTTGTGAGGGAAGCTGCATTGGTGAGTGCAGAATGTGGTGCAGAGGGGGTCTCCTCTCCATTGAGTGCATGTGCTGCAGAGGGAGAGGGGTTCCTTTCACTGCCACTGCACCTGACCACTGCCTGATGTATTATGCATGTGCAGCATGTGCACAAGACCCTCGGAGAGAGAGGCAGGGAGAAGAGGGGGAGCAAGGAGGGAAGCAGGGGAGCAGGATGCAGTGACCTGGCTGGACTGATTTACTGAACACAACAGAAACTTATACTCTCTCCACCTTTACCTAAAATGACCACCTCCGAAGTTCCTCTCCTCTCCTGCTGTATTCTGACAGAGATGGTTGATGGTGTTGGTGTTAGTGCAATTAGTGTGGGCTGTACATCTTCAGTGCTGGTAGTAAAGTGTTCAGGGGGAGGGGTGCTGTGGTTAATGTTGTGTGGTTCACTCCTTATATGCCTCCACCCTCTCTCCACATCATCGCTCTCTCTCTCTTTTGCCATTGTATGACCAAGTATGATGGATCAGTACAGAAGACACAACATCCCTGGAAACGGGGGACAAGATGACCGTTATTTTCCAGTCGCCCTCTTTCACTCCCTTCCTCTCACTTCCTCCACTCCCTTCCTTTTCCCTCAATATATCCCTCCCTTAATCCCCTTCTCCTCATGTCAGGTGCCCATTGTACTGTATCCCCCCCCCATACACACACACTCAGGGTTTTCCCCTCATTTCAAGTGTGGCTGTGCAGGGAGGGGCTGACTGCAGTATAGTGGTAGCTGAGTGGTGAGGTGTCAAAGGAGAGTGGACACAGAGCAGAATGCAGGCTGCGTTTAGCCATAGCTTCCTCCTGCCTGCCCCTCCATCAAAAGGTCCTTGTGCTTCCAGCCATTACATTACTATAGTGGGCTCTCTGCTGTTTCATCACTGCTGCATTGTCTCAGGCTCACAGAGGGCTGCCTGGCGCCTGCCACCCATCACATCGCCTGATTCTCCTCTTTCTGCATCAATGATCAGAAAATGACAGACACACACACACACACACACACACGCGCACACACACACATGTACAGTTTCAGTCAAAGTCACAGGTACGTACAAAAACAAACACAGTAAGCAAACTGCTATTCATTATATACCTCTTGCCAACATGAACAGAAGAAAGAAAACTTCTGCTTTTGTTGATTGCTGTTGCCAGATGTTCTCTACTGGATTTGATTGAGTAATTTAACAAAGTCATGTCATTTACTGCCAATATTCTTTATAGAAGCCGTTTCAACCCAATGTGGCCATTTAACAAGGATCGACAGCCCTGGGACAGCACAATTAGAACGAATGGAACGGTTACGTTTTAAAAAGGAATTTCTAGATCTGAATACTACTGGTCCATATCAGCAAAGAAAAGCTCATTTACATAGGCTTACTGAACCGACAGAAAACAACACACCTTCTCATGGGAATTTTAGATGTCCCAGCCTCATAAAATTAGATTCTAATTATAATAATAATATAAAACACTCTTAATACCCTGGAAAAACATTTGAGTCCACCGGAATCACCAAACACATCCAGCCATCCAATCAATTCATATTTTCCAGCCTTCAAATTTAGACCATGCAACATAAAAAATACTCCCTAAAATGTGTATAATATAAATATGTATTATATTATATACAGTATATGCTTATAATATCCGTTTCCCTCCGTTCTTGTTAATGCTCTGTAATTTCCCACTGCTCTGTGTTTAATTCAAATACATGCTGGGAACTAGAGAGAGTGCTGCGGAGCACACAGGGTTGTGTCCCTAATGACACTCTATTCCCTACATAGTGTACCCTACATATGGGCCCTGGTCAAAATGTATGCACTATATAGGGAATATGGTGCCATTTGGGACACAGAAACAGTTATAATTTCTGTGGCCTCCACTATTTGCCCTCCCGGCTGTCTGTCTTGGTCAACAGACACATTGGTCGGTTATGGTAATCTGTTTTCAGTCAGGCAGAGCGAAGAGCCAAACCCACGTGTGATGTAGAAATGCTCAAAGGCCCGGGCCTGCCATGTGTCTGCGGCTGCATCTGAAAAATGTACTAGCCGTCAAATCCTTGCCTCCTACGTCCTTACTACCTCGATTCCTCTCAATGCAAATTGAAGGAGGAGGTCCGACAGAGGGACCTTGGAACCTTTCGTCCAATGAACTCTTGAAAGGATTTGACAGCTAGTAACATTTTCAGACACACCCTGTCTCACTGTGAGATGGTGGAGAGGTGGAGGGTGCCAGCTGAGCCTGCCAACTAACCCTGCTGTCTTCTAGGCGGTGTGGCCTCAGCTGTTTTGGTAAGTTCTGGGTCGTCTATGTCTTTCTCTCAGCCGTAACTCAAACATAGACCGACGAGCAACACCGCCCGTCTCGCTCTGGAGGCCCCGGGCCATGCCATGACGGTTTGAGTGTTGTTGGGTAAAAACACAGCAGTCTGTGATGTGTGTGTGTGTGTGTGCATCCTTGAGTGTGGTTGATTTCTTAGCCTGTGATGTGGTTGTTCCCTTCCTACTCTATTTATAGAGGGCTGTGAAGGGGCAGCAGGGCTGTATATTTGTAGAAAATGAGTTTGAAATGAGCCCATAGGGCTCAGGTCAAAAGTAAGGCACTATACGTAGGGCACTACAAAGGTAAAAGGGTTCCATTTGGGATGCAACCTGTGGTTGATTGCTCTGTTCTGTATATCAGAGTTAGTTGATTTGTGATCTAGAACACACTGTCACTGAGTTATCATTCTAAATACAACAGGACTATTAGTGAGAAGGGGATTGGAGTGGAGGAATCTAGGGTTGTGTCCCAAATGGCATCCCAAATGGCATCCTATTCCTACTACTTTAGTGCACTACCAAAAAAAGGGCACTTTGTAGAGACTAGAGTGCCCTTTGGGATCTATCCCTTGAGAGTAAGAGCCAGATGAGTTACGATGGCCAGTCTAGGGTCTCTCTGTACAGTCTGTCCAGAGTTTATGGGTCCTGATGGAGCCATTCTACTGTAGCACCAGACGTTTGTATGCCTCTTGGTTTTTAGGAGACTAGGATTTAGAGTGCTCTCTGAGAGTGTAAGACCCATTTAAATTAGATTTAATTTGCTGTCGTTGCTCTCAACGCTCTCAGACACAGAATCATAGCGGTGGTCTTTCCTCTATTCCCCTAGTAGACAGTCCAAGCTCCCCAGCAGATTATGATAAAGACTGGATTAGCTGTTTAGGGGAATATGGGGGTCCAGGCGGGGGAGGGGGGCAGACGGCTGGGCTCCACTTAAATTTATTTGAAAGATGTGTGTGTCACCCCCCTGTAGCCATTTAGATGCTCTGTCCTCACCCCAAACCCAGTCAGGTTGGAGGGGCCTTAGAACAGCCTAATCTGGGTTCGGCAGATGAAGGGTGGAGACCAGAGCAATAGATTATTAGTGTTTTTCTCAAGGCATCGGGGTTCTATTTTGTCTCAGTCAAACTGTTAATTAGGGGCCTGTGATGATGGGGGATAATCTAGCACCTTGAAGGACCCCCTGGAGACTTAAATAATGCCCCAGTCCAGTATCATCAGACTTCGCAGGAAGGCTGCAGGGGAGGGGGGTTGACTGGAGAGGAAGAGATCAAGATCAGGATGCACACACACACACACACACAGATTCAATTGGGCCAGTGCTGGCCAGGGCTGTTCAACGGCACCTGTGATCCAAACGAGAGCCAGGGGGGGCTGAGCCCCAGTACCTTTGGTTATGCAAATTTTGCCTACAGGGCAATTCCATGTTAGCGGAATTACGCTTTGATTTCAAAGTTTACCAAACCATACAAGTCTATGCACAAGAAATACTTTAAAACATTTTCACTGAAACATTTACAAAAGCTATTGGAAGAACTGTGCAGATACAAACTTTGTTAACGGAGTTATGGTAAAATCTCTCTCTGGTATTTATGCGACCATGTTTTCCTAAAACGGTTAAATATTTGCTCCGATTTGAAGGTGCTAAACATAGGATTTGTTATAATCTTTGCATTGTAATTTCAGAAAATGTCCGTGATATATCTGCAGTAATGGTGGAATGACCCACTAGTGTTGTGATTGGGTGTGATAGTCACCTATTGATTTCTCTCTCCGGAGCGGAATCTGTTGTCATAATGGGAAAGCTGTTCTGAATTTGTAGCTGTGTTATCTAGTGGAAATAGCTCTCATTTCCTGGTGGCAAAAATGTTACACTGTTCGCTCAGTTTCAGATTATGTAAGAAAATTAGCACTGAATAGTGTAGGAAATCACTGTACCATCCAAATCGGTATGAAATATCTTTTCAATAACACAAAATATTGTTTTTACAGCTTTTTGAAGCAGGTGGACCAAAACCAAAAGTACCAGTTTTGGTCTGCCAGCTTCAAATAGAGTAGCTGTAAAAACTATATTGTTTGTTATTGAAAATATATTTCCAGCGATGTTCATGGTACAATGATTCCCTACACTAAATTACAATGCAAACATTCTAAGAAATCATATGTGTAGCACCTTTAAGATTCAAAGATGTCTGCAGAAACAATGGGGTTTCAGCTATGACCTGGCACCTTGAGTTTGAAATCAATCTCTTTTGGTTATTGAACTACATTAAGTGAAGTGGATTTACACCCTGTAATGGAATTACGGTGACGAAATTACATCATTGGTCCCTGATCTATACTAAACAGCAGTGTTGTAGTACTCGAGTCCGGTCATGAGACCACATATTGAGTGTCTTGGCCTTGTCTCGGTGTATGATACATTTTTACTCGGTCTTGACTCGGTTTCGGATAATGACTTGGTCTCTCGTTCAGTCAGTGCATACAAATGCTTCGCCAGACTAAATATCCACACTACTTTCATGACACATTTATTTCTTATCTCCTATTGAGACTTGGGCTTCCTACTTTACTGGTAACATTACTGTCCTTTACTGTCACTGAAAAATATCATCAAACTTTGTCGCACTCATCAGAATTTCCTTGTGGGGGAAATTGTTTCAAAGGTGCGCCCTCACTATTAGTAAGGGGAAACCAGGGGAAGTTGTAAATTATTTGATCTTTTTATCTATTATAGACCTGTTTGGGTTAGCTATAATTTGTAGAGTAGCTCTCTATTGCCCTCAGCATGCATTTTTTCACCATTCTGAATGTCTAAAGAATCCATACGTGAATGTTCTTCTGAAATATGAACACAGATCCTTTTGAACTCTTTATGGTGGCGATATGACACAATTACAATCATGGTCTTGAACTGGACTCAAATTTTTCTGGTCTCAGTCTTGACTCGGTCTCGGACCCCTTGGTGTTAACTCGGTCTCTCATATTGTACTGTACTCTACTCACTGTACTGTACTAATCAAATTTGTGAAATATGTCTATGATAGGTTCAGATTTGGAAGTTAACATGAAGGCCAGGGTGGACTGACCAAATTTCAACTCCTTTTCAACATCCATGGACGTCCGGTGTCAGTCAGTGCTCAGTGGGTGAGGATGCTGGTTACAGTAGATGTTCCAAAGGTCAGCATCAGTGGCCTGTGTGAAAGCCAGTTGATGCTAAATGTGTTTATGTTAATTAACGGACAATTACCGTGCGACCGGCATTTATTTGCTTGATAATCACTGGCTGACACAATTTTGTGACTGCCGCAGCCCTAGGAAGAACATATGTATCTTTGTAGTGACTGGGTGTATTGATAAAACATCTAAAGTGTAATTAATACATTTCACCAGGCTAAAAGGGATATGTAATGCATCCTTTTTTCAAATATATTTACCAGTAGATGCCTTGGTCTTTGTGGTTAAATCTGTGTTTGATATTCATTGCTCGAGTGAGGGACTTTACAGATAATAGTATGCGTGGGGTACAAGGATGATGTAGCCATTCAAAAATCATGTTAAACACTATTAGTGCACACAGAGTCCTTGCAACTTATTATGTGACTTGTTAAGCAAATGTTTACTCCTGAACTTATTTAGGTTTGCCATAAAAGGTTTTGAATATTTATTGATTTAAGACATTTCAGCTTTTCATTTTTTATTAATTTGTCAAAATTTTGAAAAACATAATTCCATTTTGACATTATGGGGTGTTGTGTGTAGGCCAGTGACAAAAAAAACTAAATTTTATCAATTTTAAATTCAGACTGTAAAACAACAAAATGTGAAAAAAGTCAAGGGGTGTGAATACTTTCTTAAGGCACTGTATGCTGCTATGAACTTCACTTGTCTGTGCTCATGAAAAAAACATTTTGTGTAGGAGTATACGTAGAATTTCACGTAGAATTGCATGCAATTTTTTACCTGGACCCTACTAAAACCTGTGCCTCGTGTGTAGCCTAAATCCTAGAAATACCTCTGCTCTACTCTATGCCACTACGAAAATACAATTATAGATCCATGTCCAACTCTCCCATCTTCCCCACCCATCCCGGCTCGCCCCTGGTGTAGGGCTGCCTCACCTCTCAATTTTACCCCGCCACACACACGCAGGGTGGCATTTAGATGACTCTCTTTAAGATAAACCAATTAGACAGTGTCATAAACAGGTTAAGAGATGGCCAGCCATTTTGTGAGGGTGATCCATTCAGGGGAGTTGGGACAGCCACAGGGGACTGGGTGAACCAGTCTGACATGCTCGGCTTCTTCCTGCCTGGCCACCCCTGGAGTTGCTGGTTAGACCCCTGTGACTGTGACTGCTGGCTGGTTCTCAGTGGCTGGTCCTCACTGACCCAGCTGTCAGTAGAGACTACAGTGGCCTGGGCTGTGGCAACATACTGTTACTGTACTGTAAGTCTACTGTATTTCTCGCTCTCTGTCTGTCTCTTCTCTCTATTCTCTCCCCTCTCTCTCTCAATTCAATTTCAATTTAAGGGTTTTTATTGGAATAGAAAACATGTTTACATTGCCAAAGCAAGTGAAATAGATCATAAACAATAAAAAATTAACAGTAAACATTACACTCACAAAAGTTACATGTCATGCATAGGTGTAATAGGTGGCAGGGAAGTCAGGCGCAGGAGAGTCAAATAGTGTAAAATGGAGTCTTTTAATAAAGTTCACAGAGTATGCTGCATAACACTAAATGTACGTAAACAAACATGGGTACGAGGACCCGACACGCACCTATACAACATCACACTACACTGACAATAAAACAATCTCTGACAAAGACATGAGGGGAAACAGAGGGTTAAATACACAACAGGTAATGAATGGGATTGAAAACAGGTGTGTGGGAAGACAAGACAAAACCAATGGAAAATGAAAAAAGGATCAATGATGGCTAGAAGACCGGTGACGTCGAACGCCGAGCACCGCCCGAACAAGGAGAGGCAACGACTTCGACAGAAGTCGTGACAGTACCCCCCCTGACGCGCGGCTCCAGCTGTGCGTCAACACCGGCCTCGGGGACGACCTGGAGGGCGAGGTGCAGGGCGATCCGGATGGAGACGGTGGAATTCTGATAACATGGAAGGATCTAACACGTCCTCCACCGGAACCCAGCATCTCTCCTCCGGCCCGTATCCCTCCCAGTCCACGAGGTACTGAAGGCCCCTCGCCCGACGTCTCGAATCCAAAATGGATCGAACAGAGTACGCCGGAACCCCCTCGATGTCTAGAGGAGGCGGAGGAACATTACGCACTTCAGCCTCCTGGAGCGGGCCAGCCACCCTCGGCCTGAGGAGAAACACATGGAACGAGGGGTTAATACGGTAATGAGTGGGTAGTTGTAACCTATAACATACCTCGTTCACTCTCCTCAGGACTTTAAACGGCCCCACAAACCGCGGACCCAGCTTCCGGCAGAGCAGGCGAAGGGGCAGGTTTCGGGTCGAGTGCCAGACCCTGTCCCCTGGTGCGAACACTAGGGCCTCACTGCGGCGACGGTCTGCGCCAATTTTCTGGCGCCTTATGGCACGCTGAAGGTGGACGTGGGCTGCCTCCCAGGTTTCCTCAGCGTGCCGAAACCAATTGTCCACCGCAGGGGCCTCAGTCTGGCTCTGATGCCAAGGAGCCAGAACCGGCTGATACCCTAATACACATTGAAAGGGATTAAGGTTAGTGGAGGAGTGACATAGCGAGTTCTGAGCCATCTCTGCCCAGTGCACGAACTTCGCCCACTCCCCCGGCCGATCCTGGCAATAAGACCGCAGAAACCTACCCACATCCTGGTTAACTCTCTCCACCTGCCCATTACTCTCGGGGTGAAAACCTGAGGTAAGACTAACCGAGATCCCCAGACGCTCCATGAACGCCTTTCAGACCCTTGATGTGAACTGGGGACCCCGATCAGACACTATATCCTCAGGCACCCATAGTGCCGGAAAACGTGTGTAAACAGGGCCTCTGCAGTTTGTAAGGCCGTAGGGAGACCGGGCAAAAAGAGGAGACGACAGGACTTTGAAAACCGATCCACAACGACCAGGATCGTGGTGTAACCCTGTGAAGGTGGAAGATCAGTCAAAAAATCCACCGACAGGTGCGACCACGGCCGTTGAGGAACGGGTAGAGGTTGTAGCTTACCTCTGGGCAGTTGTCTAGGAGCCTTGCACTGGGCGCACACCGAGCAGGAAGAAACATAAATCCTCACGTCCTTAGCTAAAGTGGGCCACCAGTATCTCCCTTCAAGACAGCGCATCGTCCAACCTATCCCAGGATGACCAGAGGAGGGTGACGTGTGAGCCCAATATATCAATCGGTCGCGGACAGCAGACGGAACGTACAGACGACCAGCTGGACACTCAGGGGGAGAAGGCTCTGCACGTGACGCCCGCTCAATGTCCGCGTCCAGCTCCCACACTACAGGCGCCACCAGACACGAAGCTGGGAGTATGGGAGTGGGATCCATGGACCGCTCCTCTGTGTCATACAGCCGAGACAATGTGTCTGCCTTAACGTTCTGGGAGCCTGGTCTGTAAGAAAGAGTAAACACAAAACGAGTGAAAAACATGGCCCACCTTGCCTGGCGAGGATTCAATCTCTTCGCCTGCCGGATGTACTCCAGATTGCGGTGGTCAGTCCAGATGAGAAAAGGGTGTTTAGCCCCCTCAAGCCAATGCCTCCACACCTTCAAAGCTTCTACGACAGCTAACAGCTCTCGGTTCCCCACATCATAGTTTCACTCCGCCGGGCTGAGCTTCTTCGAAAAGAAAGCACAGGGGCGAAGCTTCAGTGGCGTACCCAAACGCTGAGAGAGCACTGCTCCTATCCCAGCTTCGGATGCGTCCACCTCCACTATGAATGGCAAAGAGGGATCCGGATGAGCCAGCACAGGCACCGAGGTAAACAGAGTCTTCAGGTGCTCAAAAGCCCTGTTCGCCTCAGCCGACCACTGCAAGCGCACCGGGCCCCCCTTTAGCAGTGAGGTAATGGGAGCTGCCACCTGACCAAAACCCCGGATAAACCTCCGGTAGTAATTGGAAAACCCCAAAAACGCTGCAACTCCTTTACCGTGGTTGGAGTCGGCCAATTATGCACGGCTGTAATGCGGTCGCTCTCCATCTCCACTCCTGAAGTGGAAATCTGATTGTTGATTGTTGGAAAAACAAGCATTTCTCAGCCTTGACATATAGATCACCAGGGACACATGCTCGGCGCGTGTAGGAAGACAAGACAAAACCAATGGAAAATGAAAAAAGGATCAATGATGGCTAGAAGACCGGTGACGTCAAACGCCGAGCACCGCCCGAACAAGGAGAGGCAACGACTTCGGTAGAAGTCGTGACATAACAAAAGAATAAAGACATTTCAAATGTCATATTATGTATATTTACAGTGTTGCAATGGTGTGCAAATAGTTAAAGTACAAAAGAGAAAATAAATAAACATAAATATAGGTTGTATTTACAATGGTGTTTGTTCTTCACTGGTTGCCCTTGTGGCAACAGGTCACAAATCTTTCTGCTGTGATTGCACACTGTGATATTTCACCCATTTAGATATAGGAGTTTATCAAAATTGGACTTGTTTTCAAATTCTTTGTAGGTTTGTGTAATCTGAGGGAAATATGTTTCTCTAATATGGTCATACATTTGGCAGGAGGTTAGGATGTGCAGCTTTTGGGTCAGGTATTCTGCCACTGTGTACTGTCTGTTTAGGGCCAAATAGCATTCTAGTTTGCTCTGTTTTTTGGGAAATTCTTTCCAAGTTTGTCAAGTAATTATCTTTTTGTTTTCTCATGATTTGGTTGGGTCTAATTGTGTTGCTGCCCTGGGGCTCTGTGGGGTCTGTTTGTGAACAGAGCCCCGGGACCAGCTTGATTAGGGGGCTCTCCACCAGGTTAATTTCTCTGTAGGTGATGGCTTTGTTATGGAAGGTTTGGGAATCGCTTCCTTTTAGGTGGTTGTAGAATGTATAGTCTCTTTTCTGGATTTTGATCATTTGCCGGTATTCTGCTCTGCATGCATTATTTGGTGTTTTACGTTGTACACGGAGGTTAGTTTTGCAGAATTCTTCATGCAGTCTAAATGTGGTTTTTGTCCCATTTTGTGAAATATTGGTTGGTGAGCGGATCCCAGACCTCACAACCATAAAGGGCAATGGGTTCCATAGCTTTTCAAGTATTTTTTTGCCAGATTCTAATTGGTATGTCGAATTTGATGTTCCTTTTGATGGCATTGAAGGCCTTTGTGGAAGTTACCTGTGGCGCTGATTAGGCCGAGATATGTATATTTTTTTGTGTGCTCTAGTGCAATGGTGTCTAGATGGAATTTGTATTTGTGGTCCTGGCATCTGGACCTTTTTTGGAACACTATTATTTTTGTCTTTATGATATTTACTGTCAGGGCCCAGGTCTAACAGAGTCTGTGCAGAAGATCTAGGTGCTGCTGTATACCCTCCTTGGTTGGGGACAGAATCACCAGATCATCAGCAAACAGTAGAAATTTGACTTCAGATTCTAGTAGGATGAGACCGGATGCTGCAGACTGTTCTAGTGCCGTTACCAATTAGTTGATAAATATGTTGAAGAGGTTGGGGCTTAAGCTGCATCCCTGTCTCACCCCACAGCCCTGTGGAAAGAAATTTGTGTTTTTTTTGCCTATTTTACACCCAAGATCTTGTTGTTTGTATACATGGATTCTATAATGTCATATGTTTTTCCCCCAACACCACTTTCCATCAATTTGTATAGCAGACCCTCATGCCAAATTGAATCAAAAGCTTTTTTTAATCAACACAGCATGAGAAGACTTTGTTTTTGTTTGTTTGTTTGTTTGTCAATTAGGGTGTGCAGGGGGAATACATGGTCTGTCATACGCTAATTTGGTAAAACGCCAATTTGGACATTTCCTCAGGACATTGTTTTCGCTGAGGAAATGTACGAGTCTGCTGTTAATGATAATGCAGATGATTTTCCCAAGGTTGCCGTTGACGCATATCCCCGGTAGTTATTGGGGTCAAATTTTGTGCATTGGGGTGATCAGTCCTTGCTTCCAAATATTCGGAAAGATGCCAGAGCTGAGGACGATGTTAAAGAGTTTAAATGTAGCCAATTGGAATTTGTGGTCTGTATATTTTATCATTTAATTTAGGATGCCATTAACCCCACAGGCCTTTTTTGGTTGGAGGGTTTGTATTTTCTGCTGTAGTTCATTCAATATAATTGGAGAATCCAGTGGGTTCTGGTAGTCTTTAATAGTTGATTTAAATATTTGTATTTGATCATGTATATGTTTTTGCTTTTTGTTCCTCGTTATCGAGCCAAAAGGATTGGAGAAGTGGTTAACCATACATATCCGTTTTGGATAGATAACTCTTCGTGTTGTTGTTTTCCAATTTTCCCAGAAGTGGTTAGATTCTATGGATTCTTCAATTAAATTCAGCTGATTTCTGATGTGCTGCTCCCTTTTCCATTGTGTATTTCTCTATTGTTTTAGTGATTCACCATAGTGATGGCGTAGGCTCAGGTTTTCTGGTTTCTCAATTTCTTCTTAGGTTTTGCATTCTTCATCAAACCATTTGTCATTGTTGTTATCTGTCTTTGGTTGTCTGCTTGAAATTTTTAGATTTGATAGGGAAACTGAGAGGTCAAATATACTGTTTAGGTTTTCTACTGCCAAGTATACACATCACAGTGAAACCTTATGTTCAGGAAATTGTCTAGAAGGGATTGAATTTGTTGTTTCCTATTTTTTGTGGTGTAGATTTCCAAACTATTTTCCTTCCGTCTACAGCATTTCTTAATATTATTAAATTCCTTTGGCATTGATGCCTCATTATTATAGTGTTCACATGTTCAAGTAGAGTGTGATTTTGCTGTAATCTGATAGGGGTGTCAGTGGACTGACTGTGAACACTCTACAATACTCTGGGTTGAGGTCAGTGATAAAGTAGTCTACAATACTACTGCACAGACATGAGCTATAGGTGCATCTACCATAGGAGTCCCCTCAAAGCCTATCATTGACTATGTACATACCCAGCATCCAACAGAGCTACAGGAGTTTTTGTTGGTTATGTTGTCGTAGTTGTGTCTAGGGGGCATATGGGGGAGGGAATGCTGTCACCTCCAGGTATGTGTTTGTCCCCATGTGTGCTGATGGTGTCGGGTTCTTGTCCAGTTCTGGCATTTAGGTCGCCACAGACTAGTACATGTTCCTGAGCCTAGAAATTGTTTATCTCCCCCTCGAGGATGGAGAAGCTGTTATCGTTATGGGGTATGGAGATCATATTGGGGGAATATAGGTAGCACACATTAGTTTATTCTTTCTCTGTTGAGATCATTTCTAGCCAGATGAAAAATGTTCTTGTTTTGACTAATTTAATGGGTGGGTGAGGTCTGCTCTCTACCAAATTAGCATACCCCCTGAGTCTCTTCCCTGTTTCACACCTGGTAGTTTGGTGGATGGGACTACCTAGAGGGCAACCATCTCCTTTATACCATGTTTCTTGTAGGATGACAATGTCTGTATTTCCAATTTCTTTGATGAAGTCTGGGTTCCTGCTCTTTAGGGCAAAGGCAGATGACCTCAGACCTTGTATATTCCAGGATGAGACAGTGAAAGCTTTGTGTTCCATAGTGTCTAGTGTTGTATTTGTGTGGTTTAGGCTCGGACCACCACAGTAGGTGTGAGCAGAGCATGTTGAGCATCTGATACATACCTCTAAGGTCACAGGATGGGGCTTGGGCGGGTGTAACAGTTGGGGTTGGGCCTGTTGCTCTGCTCACAGCCTGGGCATATGTCCTGCTGTCATGTTGAGGTCCTTGCCGTAGGGGCGGGGGCATGGGGTGGGCAGAAGGGTCATAGGTCTGATATGGTGGCCTATATAGGGTCTGGCCAGGGTTTGCTCCGGGTGATCTTAGCTAGTTGGGGTGAGGCTGGTGATGCTGTGTTCTGGGTGTATGTCCTCTTGTTGTGGATTATCTCGGTGCAGGTCCTTCGGGGGGGGGGGGGGTCTGGGCGAGACAGGTCTGGGCGAGACACCCTCCCAGACATAGCTGCGGGGTGTCCTTTGCTCTGTTACTCCTGTGTGTGTCCATCTCCATTCTAGCATGGCCAAATGATCCACCATTTTAAAACTCCTCAGAGATTACAAAGAGAACACATAACATGATGTAGCTCTGTAGGTTTCTGTCCGTAGCACTACATTTGGATAGTCCAAATCCGAAGCATAGAAAAAGTAGGTGGAACCACGTAACTATTTCAGTGCCATACAACTTAAAATGGAGGACGTTTTTTGTGACATTTTCCCGTATGAGGATCCTAATATGTTTTTTCAGATTTCCTCTATAGACAGTCACAGAGAACCCAAAGTGTCAAAGTCTGGTATCTCTGAAGAAGCCTTGTTCAAATTGGACATCATGCTACTAAATTAAAGTTTGGGGGTAGGCCTCCCCGCCTCCGCCCGACTCCGCCACATCAGACTTGGCTGTTGTCTGTCGTCTCCCTCCTTTCCTCCTCTCTCCTTCCCTCCTGTTTTTATAGTGTTCACATTAAAGGCTCCCAAACAACAACAGAAGCATTAAAGAGATGGAAAAAAGCTCTAGTAATTTTGTTTATAGACTTGTCTCTCTCTCTCTCTCTCTCTTTCTCTCTCCACAGTGGTTTTTTCCATCTGCTTGGTACTGGGAGTGGCTCGGCTCTCAGAGTTGGTCTAAGAGTAAGAAAAGCCACACTGTACATCACCATTATATGGGATATAGTCTCTCGTGACAGACTATACTGTGTGAAACACTATTTATATATTGGGTTAATCTATCATTTCGTGCATAGGATTTGAGTGGAAAATATGTCTTAGTGGATATCCAAGGCACCTTTTTTTCACTGTAGACAATCAGATAGAAAGGCTGTACAGTAGGCCTAGTTGTGTTTTGATAAAATATTTGATTTCCTGCCAGAGCTCTTTTCCCGAGTTGGTTTTCCCTGGGTTCTGTTGAAGCCCACTCGCTAGCATGCGATTCCCATTGCGGAGGGAAAACAGTCTGTGTTATTTAGGGCTCCGATTTAGCCAACGTCTGTAATAGTAAGCAGTGGAATTACACACCGCCTCTTCCTCTGTCAGCCACCGAAGCTTTCATGTGGTCAAGTCACCCCCTCACCCCTTGCTCCCTAAGTATGATCTGACCTCATGCCCTCTTGTTTTGGTCACAGAGGGGTGAGGGTTGACTCTGGTGGACATTGGTGTAATAATGGGTCTGTGTTATTTTAGCATTGACTTGGTATTTTGCATTCCTCACCACAACAATGAGGCCAGAAATACGTGGTGTAACATTCTAGTGTAGATATTTACAGTGCCTTCGGAAAGTATTCAGACCCCTTGACTTTTTCCACATTTTGTTAGGTTACAGCCTTATTCTAAAATGTATTATAGTTTTTTTCCCTCATCAATCTACACACAATACCCCATAATAACGAAGCAAATACAGATTTTTTTTACATTTTAGCAAATGTATACATTTTTTAAATTAAAAATAAAATGTACATAAGTATTCTGACCCTTTACTCAGTACTTTGTTGAAGCAGCTTTGTCAGCGATTACAGCCTCGAGTCTTCTCGGGTATGACGCTACAAGCTTGGCACACATGTATTTCCGGAGTTTCTTCCATTCTTCTCTGCAGATCCTCTCAAGCTCTGTCAGGTTGGATGGGGAGTGTTGCTGCACAGCTATTTTCAGGTCTCTCCAATCTTATTTGTCATTGTCTGAGAGTCCTTTAGGTGCCTTTTGGCAAACTCTAAGCAGGCTGTCATGTGCCTTTTACTGAGGAGAGTCTTCCGTCTGGCCACTCTACCATAAGGGCCTGATTGGTGGAGGGCGTGGATCAGAAAACTAGTCAGTATCTGGTGTAACCACCATTTGCTTCATGCAGCGCCACACATCTCTTTCGCATAGAGTTGTTCAGGCTGTTGATTGTAGCCTGTGGAATGTTGTCCCACTCCTCTTCAATGGCTGTGCGAAGTAGCCGGATATTGGCGGGAACTGGAATACGCTGTCATACACGTAAATCCAGACCATCCCATGAGGCCGTGCGTTATCATGCACCTGAATGGCACCTTAATGGGGCACAGGATCTCATCACGGTATCTCTGTGCAATCGAATTGCTATCGATAAAATGTTATTGTGTTCTTGTCCGAAGCTTATGCCTTCTCATACCATATCCCCACTGCCACCATGGGGCAGTCTTTTCACTACGTTGACATCGGAAAAATGCTCTCCCACACGACGCCATACACGCTGTCTGCCATCTGCCCGGTTCAGTTGAAACCGGGATTCATCCATGAAGAGCACACTTCTCCAGTGTGCCAGTGGCCATCGAAGGTGAGCATTTCCTGAAGTCAGTTACGACGCCGAACTGCACTCTGGTGAGGACGACAAGCACGCAGATGAGCTTCCCTGAGACAGTTTCTGACTGTTATGCAAACTCAAAGTTTCATCAGCTGTCTGGGGTGGCTGGTCTCAGATGATCCTACAGGTGAAGAAGCCGGATGTGGAGGTCTTGGTTGGTCTGCGGTTGTGAGGCCAGTTGGACGTACTGCCTAATTCTCTATAATGACGTAGGAGGTAGCTTATGGTAGAGAAATTAACATAAAATTATCTGGCAACAGCTCTGGTGGACATTCTTGCCGTCAGCATGCCAATTAAACGCTCCCTCAACTTGAAACATCTGTGGCATCTGTGGAGAAATGCTTACTGACAGGGTTGTAAACAAAAGTCACAAAAGTTGAGAGGAATATGCTTTTTGTATGTATGGAACATTTCAGAGAACTTTTTTTTCAGCTCATGAGACGTGGGACTAATCCTTTGCATGTTGTGTTTGTATTTTTGTTCAGTGTACTTTAACTGTGGTCCCTGTCAATAGGATTTGCTCCCTGTCAATAGGATTTGGATGAGGTTGAGTACAAAAGGATTGTTTCAAAATAAGCCTTGTTTTCTTACAACAGGATACAGATAATGAGTAGTAAGAGACCAATCTGTTTGATCATGTTGTCAGGGCTCTAATCAACACCTTTTCTATTAATCTCAACATGACACATTACCACAGAGTCCTTCCGAAAGGAACCCAGTTGTCATAATCAGTCCCCCTATCTATGTTCCATGTCATTTGTGGCCACTTCTGAAGCCTGTTCTAACAGTCACACAAAGGGAGAGATGAGGAATGGACCTAAGTGGAAATAAGGAGAGGGAGGAGAGGGTGTTGTCCCTTCCACTTATATGGTTTGTCTTTAGATTATAGTTCTTAGGTATAAGGATTGGTGTGGTGGACAGGAAATGGCAGTACTGGAAGGACACCACCATGGTTTGTTCACTCTGGATGGCAACAAAACGCATCATAGAGAGGGGAATATCCCAGCCTTCAGTATGAATTTGAAAGTAGTGCTTACGTATCTACAGCCCCGTCCTTCAGTTTCACAGCAAACCAAGTGGTGGAGCTGCCATCTTCTTGGTTTTTAGTGTTAGGGAATGGGCTTTTAAGATAGTATGTCGGTACTATCCAAGCCTTTAAGAGCTAGGGACTGTCCCAGTCAAACCTCCAAACTGTTCCATAAGCAGCAGGATTACTCTCTGTCATGCTGTAGTTAATGATTCCCTTAGGGTGGCAGGGTAGCCTAGTGGTTAGAGCATTGGACTAGTAGCCGAAAGGTTGCAAGTTCATAACCCCGAGCTGACATGGTACAAATCTGTCCTCCTGTCTCTTAACTGACTCTTAACTGACTTGCCTAGTTAAATAAAAAAAATAAAAAAATATTTTTTTAAATCAGCTGTGCCTCTCATTATTTGAAGGGATTAAACTGTGTTTACCTGGAAGACCTGAAACTCAGAAAGACAGAAAGACACCAGAGCATTACAGAAAGTATAGGAGAGAGGGATTTAAAGGTGCTCTGAACACTTCACAAACTCCTGTGTTATGATGATGATGCCTCCATGTCAAATAACAACTCACTCCCCCATATTACAGAAATGGAATTTGCTTTTTACTCAGTCATTTTACTCCCTGCATTCAGTTTTTGCACTTTAAAAGTTGCAGAATAAATGCATGTTTAAACCGATAATTCAAACCTCATCTCATCTAGTCTCGTCTTATCTCATTGCTAGTTCCTACCACCCTTCAATTCCCCTTCTGCCCTTCCCCACTATTTTCACAGTGGTCGCTTTGATCAAGGTATTTTCTACACTCGAGTCTCATAGTGGGGCCGATCCACACAGAGGGTGTAGTGGTAGAGCAGTATGGCTGTGAGGAGGCGTGTCAAAGACTGCCATTCACCCTGTGTCTTGTCCCCATGTAGATCCAAAAATGTGACATTTCCACACACATGCACACACACACTCACGCGCACACACACACACACACACACACACACACACACACACACACACACACACACACACACACACACACACACACACACACACAGGCGCACACACTCATCCAAGGGGAAATGAAACTCAGTGTTTTTGGAGACGACAGCTCTTCTGTGAAGGTCATATTCAAATGCCTATCAGAGCTTTGGTTCCGGCTGCTGACACATGCATTAGAGGCACACTCACTGTGAGAGGATGTGTGTGTGTGTGTGTGAGCATGTGAGAGTGTGTGCGTTTCCCCTCACCGGGAGATTAATACACACTTTTGGTGTTTGATGTACAGAACTGTATATAGAACAGAGGAAGAGATCAGAATAAACCACAGTTAATACCAATACAGCACACTCTTCCGGAAATGATCAGATTGGAATGGATATTTGTCTGTGACATCAATGCTTCGTAGATTAGATTAGATGGGATTGCGGTGACAGGATTTACACAGAATTTACAATCAGATATATAGCACCTCAGGTGCAACAGCCTCAGCCTCCATCCTGGTTTAGTTTGTGATCCCAGGGCCAAAGATACACATAGGGCCTGTTGTCTGCCGGAAACCAGACCCCCGCTCCCACTGACCCACAGTTTACAGCTATATTAACTCTCCCCTTAAAGCAACTCCTGGAAGCCCTCCACTACGGCTACAATAACATTTACTCTGCTTATTTACAGCAGCTCTGTGTTAACTGGGGCTGGATCCCAAATGACACCCTATATCCTTTATATCGCCAAAGGTAGTGCACTATAAAGGGAATAAGGTGCCATTTGGGACACACACCAGTTCTTTCTTCTGGAGGAAAATATATAATCTTTTACTCTCATTCACGTGTGATAGAGTAAATAATCTGGAGTGTGTGTGTGTGTGTGTGTGTGTGTGTGTGTGTGTGTGTGTGTGTGTGTGTGTGTGTGTGTGTGTGTGTGTGTGTGCAGGTATGTAAAGGAGCGTTAGGGTTAGGACTAGGAGTGGACTAACAGGCTGGGTTTCCGGTGTTGTTTCTGCAGCGTGTTGTTGCACCAGGGTGTTTGTGTGTCTATGTGTGTGGGTGGGTGGTTCCACCTCACCTCCCAGGGTTGTGTGCGCAGTATGCAGGTGTGTGTATGCAGGTATGTAAAGGAGCGTTAGGGTTAGGACTAGGAGTGGACTAACAGGCTGGGTTTACGGTGTTGTTTCTGCAGCGTGTTGTTGCACCAGGGTGTGTGTGTGTGTCCATCCCTGTCCCTTAATGAAGACAGAGCAGAGCAGGAATGCAGACGTGGTGGAGAGGAATGAGGAAACAGGACTGTGTTGTTTTGTTTTACTATGCCATCATCTAACACCCACTTCATAATTAAATAACTTCCTCACCACCTTGCCCTTTGATCCAGGCAAATCTTCATAGGGCATCTCACTAATAAGCATCACCTTACAGAAATGTGAATATACGCTCACCTAAATTAAAGTACTCAACAATGGTATTCATCTTGATTTATATGGAATGAAGCATCTGCACATTAGAGGTTATTTGTACATTAGAGGTTACACTCATCTGCATTAATGTAGTGGTGACAGTGGAATTCATCTGACATATATGGAAGGAATTGTATGTTTGAGACTGTGGCTGGTCTTGAGCATGTGGAGCTAGGTAGCATAACTAGTAAAAACATCCAGCTAATATGTACAGTGTATATGAGGGTAAGCAAGTGAATAATATCTTATGGACAGATCTACGCAAACATATCTGGTACCATAGAATCTGTCGGGAAGGAATGTGATTCATGGGATAACGAGCAGAAGTAGTTCTGGTATTTGGGTTTTTCATCACTGGTTATTTGGACAAATCACAATTCGAATTTCAGAAGGGGAGGGGACATTCAGCCCGTAACTTGCAAAGAGAGCGGATTCCGGTTCTGCTCCTTGTTCTAGTATCTCTTGATCCCAGCAATAACACATATGGACCAGAACTTAATTGAGCTGCTGACAAATTACGCAAAACTTTAATTCCGGGAGCGGCAGGTAGCCTAGTGGTTAGAGCGTTGGGCCAGTAACCGAAAGGTTGGTGGATTGAATCCCCAAGCTGGCGAGGTAAAAATCTGTTGTTTTGCCCCTGAACAAGGCAGTTAACCCACTATTAACCCCACTAATGTGGGGCTCTTACCAATGCTGACTCATGACTTATAAGGACAAGGCTAGTGGAGGATGAAATTAAATTAAGCAGAGAAAGTCTCAGAGATCGTTTGTCATACGTTTTTATTATTAAAATACACATTTGGGTCTCTATCTCAGTCACAGAGTGGTGTATTAAATCACCCAGAGAAGAAATTAGATGAATATATTATTCATAAGGAATGAAAAAAAAATGGATTTGAGAGCCTTGGCTGAACTCTCCCCAAAAAAAGAGTGCAAAAAAGAGTCTGAAAATAGTTCTCAGTCTCCAGTCCAGTATCTGTGTCTCGAAAATGAGGATGTGTAGATGACATGTGTTATTGGGGTAGTTGCCATTGTTGATGGGGAGGAGATTGGAGATGAGGAGGAAAGATTTGTGGATGACATGGGGTTATGGGTGTAGTAGCCATTGTTGCCAGCCTGGTAGGAGGAAGAGCTCATGTTGTGAATTGGCCATATGCATGACAGCCATAAACATCCAGGAAATGGCCATTACATGTTGGATTGTCCTTCACAGTACACCCCCTTCACCCACAGTACACACCCCTCACTCACAGCAGGCCAACATCCCCTTCATTTAGCTCTGCAGGGAATTCAGGAAATGTGTTCAGGAAATAGGTTATGGATGGGAAAGTCTTTTATGACAGTCACTCATATGCCTTTGGAAAATATTCAGACCCCTCGAATTTTTCCACATTCCACATTACAGCCTTATTCTAAAACTGTTTTTTTAAATGCCCCTCATCAATCTACACACACTACCCCACAACAACAAAGCAAAAACTGTTTAAAAAAATAAAATGTTTTCAAAAAATAAAATGTTCATAAAAATATCACATTTACAGTGCCTTGCGAAAGTATTCGGCCCCCTTGAACTTTGCGACCTTTTGCCACATTTCAGGCTTCAAACATAAAGATATAAAACTATATTTTTTTGTGAAGAATCAACAACAAGTGGGACACAATCATGAAGTGGAACGACATTTATTGGATATTTCAAACTTTTTTAACAAATCAAAAACTGAAAAATTGGGTGTGCAAAATTATTCAGCCCCTTTACTTTCAGTGCAGCAAACTCTCTCGAGAAGTTCAGTGAGGATCTCTGAATGATCCAATGTTGACCTACATGACTAATGATGATAAATACAATCCACCTGTGTGCACTGTGATAGTCTCAGAGGTCCGTTAAAAGCGCAGAGAGCATCATGAAGAACAAGGAACACACCAGGCAGGTCCGAGATGCTGTTGTGAAGAAGTTTAAAGCCGGATTTGGATACAAAAAGATTTCCCAAGCTTTAAACATCTCAAGGAGCACTGTGTAAGTGATAATATTGAAATGGAAGGAGTATCAGACCACTGCAAATCTACCAAGACCTGGCCGTCCCTCTAAACTTTCAGCTCATACAAGGAGAAGACTGATCAGAGATGCAGCCAAGAGGCCCATGATCACTCTGGATGAACTGCAGAGATCTACAGCTGAGGTGGGAGACTCTGTCCATAGGACAACAATCAGTTATATATTGCACAAATCTGGCCTTTATTGAAGAGTGGCAAGAAGAAAGCCATTTCTTAAAGATATCCATAAAAAGTGTTGTTTAAAGTTTGCCACAAGCCACCTGGGAGACACACCAAACATGTGGAAGAAGGTGCTCTGGTCAGATGAAACCAAAATTGAACTTTTTGGCAACAATGCAAAACGTTATGTTTGGCGTAAAAGCAACACAGCTTTTACACAGCATCACCCTGAACAAACCATCCCCACTGTCAAACATGGTGGTGGCAGCATCATGGTTTGGGCCTGCTTTTCTTCAGCAGGGACAGGGAAGATGGTTAAAATTGATGGGAAGATGGATGGAGCCAAATACAGGACCATTCTGGAAGAAAACCTGATGGAGTCTGCAAAAGACCTGAGACTGGGACGGAGATTTGTCTTCCAACAAGACAATGATCCAAAACATAAAGCAAAATCTACAATGGAATGGTTCAAAAATAAACATATCCAGGTGTTAGAATGGCCAAGTCAAAGTCCAGACCTGAATCCAATCGAGAATCTGTGGAAAGAACTGAAAACTGCTGTTCACAAATGCTCTCCATCCAACCTCACTGAGCTCGAGCTGTTTTGCAAGGAGGAATGGGAAAAAAATTCAGTCTCTCGATGTGCAAAACTGATAGAGACATACCCCAAGCGACTTACAGCTGAAATCGCAGCAAAAGCTGGCGCTACAAAGTATTAACTTAAAGGGGCTGAATAATTTTGCACGCCCAATAAAAAAGTTTGAAATATCCAATAAATGTCGTTCCACTTCATGATTGTGTCCCACTTGTTGTTGATTCTTCACCAAAAAATACAGTTTTATATCTTTATGTTTGAAGCCTGAAATGTGGCAAAAGGTCGCAAAGTTCAAGGGGGCCGAATACTTTCGCAAGGCACTGTACATAAGTATTCTGACCCTTTACTTTGTTCAAGCACCTTTGGCAGCAATTACAGCCTCGAGTTTTCTTGGGTATGACGCTACAAGCTTGGCACACTTATATTTGCGGAGATTCTCCCATTCTTCTCTGCAGATCCTCTCATGGCATGTCAGGTTGGATGGGAGCGTTGCTGCACAGCTATTTTCAGGTCACTCCAGAGATGTTCGATCAGGGTCAAGTCCGGGCTGTGGCTGGGCCACTCGAGCTCAATTTCGAGTCTCATAACAAAGGGTCTGAATACTTGTGTAAATAAGATATTTCAGTTTTTTCAACAAATGTCTAAAAACCTGTTTTTGCTTTGTCATTATGGGGTATTGTGTGTAGATTGCTGAGGATTTAATTTGTTTTATATCCATTTTAGAATAAGGCTGTCACGTAATAAAATGTGGAAAAGGTCAAGGGGTCTGAATACTTTCCGAAGGCACTGTATATCTAGTAAATCCCTCCCTGGACTCATAATGGAGCTGAGATTAGAAGATGTTATAGGGAACTAGCAGAAAAGGGTATACTGTACATACAGTACTGAGTATAGGCAATTGGGACATATTTCTAATGTAAATCTGCTGTATGGGGAAATGTGACAGATTTATTCCATTATTGTCCTATTGGGAGTATTTGGGGAGTGTACTGTAGGGAATTGTGATTGATCATTGCATGGAGCTTATATACTGTATATACTGAGTGTACAATATATGACATATGAATATGAGATATGACATATGTAGTCTGACCAGGTGAAAGCTATGAACCCGTATTGATGTCACTTGTTACTGGCCGTCAGTTACTGGCCGACAGTACCCCTAGAAACTTTTCCTATTCATGAAAATCGCAAATGAAATGAATGAAATATATTCAAACACAAGCTTAGCCTTTTGTTAACAACACTGTCATCTCAGATTTTCAAAATATGCGTTACAGTCAACGCTAGACAAGCATTTGTGTAAGTTTATCATGGCATAATGCTATGCTAGGCTCTGCTGGCAGCAGGCAACATTTTCACGAAAATAAGAAAAGCAACCAAATTAAATCATTTACCTTTGAAGATCTTCAGATGCTTTCACTCAGGAGACTCCCAGTTAGATAGCAAATGTTCCTTTTTTCCAAAAATATTATTTTTGTAGGCGAAATAGCTCCCGTTTGTTCATCATGCTTGGCTGAGAAATCGACCGGAAAATGCTACCACTACAACGGAAAACTTTTTTCAAAATTAGCTCCATAATATTGACAGAAACACGGCAAATGTTGTTAGGATCCATCCTCAAGGTGTTTTTAACATATATATTCGATAATATATCCGTCGAGGCAATTGGTTTCTCATAATAAGGGATTGGAAAAATGGCTACCTCAGTATTTTACGCAAGATTTTCTGCGGGAGACACCATGTGACCAGTTGCTATATATGGTCCCTTACGGCTATTCTTCAATGGAAATGCGTAGAAAGACGTCACAATGCTGTAGACACCTTGGGGAATATGTGGAAAACGTAAGCTCATTCGTAGCTCATTCACAGCCATATAAGGAATCATTGGCATGAGGCGGTTTCAAAAAATGCGGCACTTCCTAGTTGGATTTTTATCTGGGTTTTGCCTGTAACATCAGGTCTGTTACACTCACAGACAATATCTTTGCAGTTTTGGAAACGTGTTTTCTATCCAAAGCTGTCAATTATATGCATAGTCGAGCATCTTTTCGTGACAAAATATCTTGTTTAAAACGGGAACGTTTTTCATCCAAAAATTTTAATAGCGCCCTCTAATGCTTAACTGGTTTTAACACAGAGTTTTAGGTGAACACATTGTCTCTTAAAGGGAACATTGGTGATTATATGCTCTTCTGTCCCTGACCATAATGATCTTAAAATGTTGCCCTCTAACCTTTAACCTTTCAAGTTATTTAATGAAATACTCTATGTTACCTAATAATTGTGTAGCCGTTAGTTCAGTGGCTAGTTGTCAAACATAATTGAAGTTATGCAATTGGTGTTTAGAAAGAAATCCATCTATTTAGCAATTGTACTTTTGCTGAATAGTAATTGACGTTTTTTAAACAATTTGGTAATGTTTTACAAAGATTATATATTTTGTAAACCTGGCTAAATTGGTTTTGCTATCTGCATAACTATAATAATTTTAGAAATATATCATTAGGCATATTCCATGTCAGAACAATCCTGTTGGCAGCCATATTGAAAGATGTGTACCCTATGGTTAAATCAGCAATGGATAGCTAGGCATCATCGTTTAGGCTTTTCCTAGCATTGTGTAAAGGTGGTACATGAAGGCACTTTGCAGGACGTAAATCAAATGGGATTTCATATAGGGTGGAATGTACAGGGCAGAGTTCACATCACATTTCTTAATGTTAAAACTAATTATAGAATCGTATTGCATATCATTGTAATCAATAGACATCAGTGAATGCTTCTAAAACATTTTCTAAGTGTTTTAATGCAGTATATTTGAAACAGCTATGGTGACTTTAGGTTGTGTGCAGGTGCTCGGCCATGGAAACCAATTTCATGAAGCTCCTGAACAGTTCTTGTGCTGACGTTGCTTCCAGAGGTAGTGTGGAACTCGGTAGTGAATGTTGCAACCGAGAACAGATTATTTTTACGCGCTGCGAGCTTCAGCACTCAGTGGTCCCGTTCTGTGAGCTTGTGTGCCCCACCAATTTGTGGCTGAGCCGTTGTTGCCCCTAGACCACTTCACAATAAGAGCACTTACAGTTGACTGGAGCAGCTCTGGCAGGGCAGATATTTGATGAAATGACGTGATGGAAAGATGGCATCCTATGCTGGTTCCACGTTGAAAGTCTCTGAGCTCTTCAGTAAGGCCATTCTACTGTCAATGTGTGTCTATGGAGATTGCATGGATGTGTGCTCAATTTGATACAGCTTTCAGCAACGGGTGTGGCTGAAATAGCCGAATGCACTAATTTGAAGGGGTGTCCACATACTTTTGTATATATAGTGAATGTGAAATGTGTCCCTCTGGCCCATGGACTAGAGTGCATAAAGACAAGAGGACTTTAAGTGGAGATATGACAGATGTTGTGTGATGTGAGATTGTGCCTGTATAATTATATTCCCTATATAATGCACTACTTGCCATGGTCAAAAATAGAATGCTATAGGGTTCCATTTGAGACGCAGCCTGTGAGATCCAGCGCTAGCAGAAAGCCCCTTTTCCATTCAGCAGTCATTATTAGCTAGCTATACTGCTTTACTCTCCTTCTTCTATCAGCCCAGTGCTGCAGCTGAGGTGTATTACTATCACTACTCATGCAGGCGTGCCAAAGAAAGGAGTAGACAAAATGGCTGCCTTCTGAACTCATCTTTTCCTGAGAGAGAGATCTGCTGCAGCTTGTTGATGCTGAATTGAGCTTGAAACACCAGTCCTTTTTCTCTGTTTTCTGTTTCGCTCTGTTTCTTTCTCTACTCACTCACTCTCTCTCCTTCTTTTTTTTATCTCCAGAGAGTGAAGGCTGGAGATAGCCTTCCTATTCTGTTTGAAAAGGGTATTGATTGTTCTGCTTCACTGCTCAGTCATGTTGGAATCAAAGAGAAGAAGGGATGGGGTTGGGTGGTTCAGGCCCATCCAGGGAGTTCAGTACACTCTCTCAACCAGTTATCTGGTGTAGTGTAATATTCTGTACATTCTCTATGGCACAACCAGTTATCTGGTGTAGTGTAATATCTGTACATACTGTATGGCACAATCAGTTATCATGGTGTAGTGTAATAGCGCTACCATTAGACATTACTATGCCCCTTTCTTGGAAACCTTGTGTAATTAGAGAAGCATACCAAGAAACCCTTTGTGTGTACATGACCCTAATTAAGATAGTCAAACTACGCGGGCCGCTTAGTGTGTGAGCTATTTATGCTGCTAGTCAGTTTCATTGACCCCTTAGTGGATCCCCACCCACGAGAGAGGGAGGGAGAGAGAGAGAGAGAGAGAGAAGAAATAGAGGGATGAGAAACAGAGGAATGTAAGAGAGAGCGGGATGAAATGTCATTAAGAATCACTACATAATGACTCTAATCCCTTTGCCTTGCTGTGTTATGTAAAAAGCAGAGGATTACCACCAATGGGACTTTTCAATTTCACATGTGCCGAGAGACAGGTATGCTGTATGGTAGCTGTCAGTGTGGTCGACTGGGTGTACATCACACGCTGACACACACAGCGGGATGCGGCCAGAGTTAATTCAGGGAGCATGATTTAGAAATCGAGCATGGAGAGTGTTTGTCCCTGGCGTCAACATACAGTATGACCAGGACAGTGATGATGAATGGTTGGTAACAATGGTTATTTTGGGTGGTGGGGTGGGGGTGGGGTGGGGTGGGGGGGGTCCCTAGTTCGGGGGAGATGATATGCTAGCCTGAACAATATATACTGACATAAGCACATTCTGTATCACAGCATACTACAGATCGAGGAGGGACCTAAACATTTTTTTGTAGAATTTTGTGAGAAGGTCAGTTCTGGTGACTGTTTAAAAGGACACTTAACTCCAAAATAAATGAAAATAAAATTACATACATTTTTTTTTTAATGAAAAACTCTAGAAATGAACCCAATAACATATTGGTCCATATTATCAGACAGGTGTGCTATTTAGCAATAAGCATTATCACCTACTGTAGCCCAACTGTTGTAGCATAGTGGCTATAAATAAATAGGCTCAAGCATAGGCTTGCCCATGAGCATTTACCCCATTAGCCTAGTCATTAGCTAGATCACAAACTCTAAACATGATCTTGTTTCTAGTTAGCAACATATAGATGACTTGATTATCCCAAAAAAACATTCCACTGGCACGCAGTCAAGGATCATGTACTGTGAATATAATGTAGGCCTACCTGTTAGTCTTGATTCTTGTAACATTTGGCCCCGGTTTCCCCTATGCATTCAACGCCATTAGCGAGCGCTAGTGTGCATAAACCACAACGCTGCTAAAAGCAATTCACTCATTTTTGGAAGTTGAGAAGTTAAAAGTTGTAATTCTCCTCTTTCAACGATAGCCATTAAAACTGCTTTCAAAGGTATGTTTTTCCGCGACTGCATTGCGAATGTTGTACAATGACTGTGCATGCATGTTTCTCTCCCTGTGCGGCACGCAGGTTCACGTTTATTTTCATGAGTTTTGCCCTGGAGCCAGAACTGAGTGGTTAACGCTAGATGGGCCAGCTGCAAAGTCAAAATTCTCTATATTGTTAAGATTCATTACATTTCTTTTGCTATTTGGTCTTAATTTAAGGTTAAGGTTATGCATTATGGTTAGCAGTGTTTTTAAGGTTACGATTAGGTTTAAAAACAGATTTTATGACTTGGCACCTTATTCCCTACATATAAAAAAGTACTGCACTATATAGGGAAACAATACATCTAATGTATTAGCTCATAGCAGAGCAGCTAACAGCAGACAGGGCTGTACAGTATCTATTATTGATTAGCTGCTGTAGGGATCCTCTCCAATGCTATGAAATATGTAACTAGCTGGGTGAGATGTACAGCAGCCCTCACTGGGGTTGGAGAGAGATGTACATCTCTCTCTCTCTCTCTCTCTCTCCTCTTCCCTATTTCTTTCTTTATATATTTCTGTCTCTCTCTCTCTCTCTCTGCCCCCTCTTCTCACCCCACCTCTTTCTACCTCACCTTCAATGTGAGTCACGCAGTCATGTTGTTTGCTGTTTCAGAGAGTCAACAGGAGAGGTACACAGCCACATAGACAGACCGAGAGACCCAGCAGTGGCGACAGAAAGCCTAGATGGCAGTGCCTTGATGAATCAGATGTTTGCCCAGCCACATGACGCTGAATATAAATATAGACAGATTATTTTGCTGTAAAATTGTCTGGCTTCATCTCTCAGATGGCCACTGCTTTAGTGTGTTTCAGACCCCTTGTCAAGCATCCTTCTGGAGTGTCAATAGAGCTCAGTTTTCATCTGGGCTGTTTTCCTCCCTAGTTAGTTAGGAAACAAATTAGGTCATAGTTATTAGAGGGCTGTGATTCAGCTTGACCCTAAAGGACATTGGACACACTCACATACATATTCACATAGAAAATATTAATAGAGACACACACATAGAAACACACCACACAAATACACATTGGGCACACTCACATGGAAAAAGAGAGCGTCCCCTGCCCGGTCTGTTAGAGCAGAGTGGCGCTAGCCGCAAGGCGAGCCAGCGGGAGGAGAGCGCCCGCCGGGCCGGCTGCAGTCGGACATATTTGTGGTCAACCAGCCCTTTCTCTGCCTCTGCTGTGGCCCTGGCTTTCCCCAATCACACATACACATGCATGCACTTTCTCTCCACCACATACACCTCCACACACGCACAGACAGAAGGGGGGGGGGGACACACACTTACTGTGTGTCCCAGAGAGAGAACTCCCTTTCTGTTTTTCCCAGAGCTGTGCCTATTTATATTGATCCTTGTGGTGACACATGAAGCAGGATTGACCCTCGTCAGCAGAGCAGAGCGTACAGAAGCAGTGGTTCACCACCACCCTGCCTGGTTGCCTCCCAATTGGCACCCTATTCCCTATATAGTGCAATACTTTTGACCAGAGCCATGTGGGCCCTGGTCAACAGTAGCGCAATGTATGGAGAATAGGGTGCCGTTTGGAACGTAACCCTTGTAACAGTGGGGAGAATGAATTACTTCCATCCAGAGCTCACAGACAGAGCAGCTCATTCAGAGAGCAGCTGAGGGAGAATAAGGAATATTGAGTGAAAGGGGAAGTAAGATATTACCACGAGGAGTAGCGTTACATACACTATGGAAATATAGGCTTGGCAAGAGAGGTTTTGAGTTCTGCCTGACCTGATGTATCCACCTCTCTCCCCTCTCTATCATCTCCTTCTTCAACTCTCTTCCCTTTTACACACTTCTCTCTGCAGACACACAGACAAAGACAGACAGACACACACACTATACTTCACTCTGGTTGCTAAATGGGTCTCTTTTCCCATCCTCCTCTTAGCCTAGTTCCAGAGTGTCGGAAATAGAAGCGTGGGGCTGGAGATCCATGGGTCCCTGGTGGGAATTGGAAAATGAAGTAGGTCTGCAAGCTGATGGGCTGTTTTTTTTTGCGTGTGTGTGTGTAGAGAAAGAATATGTTTGTGTGTGTGTGTGTGTGTGTGTGTGTGTGTGTGTGTGTGTGTCAGAGGAGGCTGGTGGGATGAGCTATAGAAGGACGGGCTCATTGTAATGGCTGAAATGGAATAACTGGAACGGTATCAAACATATCTGGATGGAAACCTCATGTTTGTTCCATTTAATTCATTCCAGCCATTACAATAAGCCCGTCCTCCTATATTCCTCCCATCAGCCTCCTCTGGTGTGTGTGTAAGGTGTCCCAAAGGACCATTTAGAACTGGCAGTGTATGATTCATACCCCCCAAAAAACACAGTCCTCACAGAGCTGCATTACATACAGTACATATAGTAAACTCTTCTCAAATCTCATCTGGATTTGAGTTTTGCATTCCGCTACTGTATATTGGTTTCAAAGAATGTAACAATTTGAGGGTGAACAAGATTGTAGGTGAACAAATCAGGCTTCTATGCAAAACAGGCAAATCAACATTTACAGTACCACCTCCAATAAACATGATAGACATCTAGAACACAGAAATTGCCTTTCCGAAACATCCCTGAAAATGACAGTACCGTAGGCCTTCTTTATGACTATTGCTTTGAATGCAACTTTGCGAGACGCCACGTGTGTGTACAACAGTCTCACGGAAAAGCCATGTTTGAGGATAGTTCCTCTTTCTGCAGGTGAAGTTACATACGGATAGTAGTCTGGATAGCAGACCGTACAGTTCGGTAAGCGTCAGAGAGATCAGTATGTCCCAGTAGTTTCCTCTCCTCTCCTGGCCGGATCCCAGGCAGATCCTCTGCTACTGATCTATCGTCTATGGCCCAAGATCATTTTCTCTTATTCCTAATGAAGCTGTTTTACAGACTAGGGCTATAGTCGATGACCTAAACTCACCTAACTATCCTCTCTTACTGTTATTCCCAGTGAGGGAGGCCACTTATTTGTAAAATCAAACACTGTATGATGTGTAAAATATTCATAATATATTCAATGTAGATATTTATAACACATTTCAAAATCAACTCTTCACTGTTCACTCTTCATGTTTTTCTTTCTGTGACAGTCTGTGAGACTGTTGTAAAAGCCTATAAAGCCCCATTCAAAGCAGCACTCGTGAAGGCATCCATTATATGAGGTCTGCATAAGTGTCAGGTCTACACTGCACACAGACAGGGTTGTCTCAGTAGTCCAAATATCGTATCGGTAGAGGCATTCTGTCAATGTCACAGGCAACTCCAGTAAACTTTCAGTGTCTTCATCTGTAATTGGGTTCCCTAACGAAAATGTATTGGTTTACTTGATAGCAACGTGTCTTCTATCTGTTCGATACAGTTGAAATGTAGTCCTTTAATTATTTTAGTCCTCTGCATTAAACAAGACATTTTTTTTATCAGAGAGCTTATTTGTTACACCTGAAATGATCAGGCTGGGAATTCCCTATGGACAACTACAGAGCCAACATGACAGATTGCACCAGGAAAAAACTTTACTTCTGAAACGTCCCAAACTTTGTATTTGTTGTCCCTTAGGCTTGTTCATTACGTGTGTGTGTGTGTGTGTGTGTGTGTGTGTGTGTGTGTGTCTGAAGTCTTATTTCTCAGAGGGAGTGGCCTACAAAGAATGCTTTTAGAGTACAATACTGAGGTATTGCTGCAGGCTCTCATCTGCAGCAGCTTCGTGAGAACCTGACTGTAGTTTAGCTGGAAGTGGATGATGTGTTATCAGGAACTTCTGCATTCCTGCCATACCCCTATGCCAGCAGTGTCACGGGACTGGCATAGTACATTAAATACACAGGGCCCTGGAGGCCTGACACCTGTGATGCTGCATTGGGGCAATTGTATTAAATGCACCCAAGTATAGACTGAAAACAGCCCATGGAGAGTTGACCTAGCTGAGCTGTGTTTTTTCCGTGAAATGAATCACATTGTTATTTTTTATTAAAACTTCAACAATACAATAAAAAGACAATACAAATGGCTGCTCCCATCAGTGGGTGCTCTGGTCAGTGGGGGCGACCTGAGATGCTGGCAGGGTCTTGAACCTCCCCATCTGAAATATTTCTGTCGAAATTGCCCCCAAAATTTAAAAAATGACCCAAGAGCACAATGATATTTCCTATTGACTGACAGTGGTCCCCCAAAAAACCCAACAAAACAGTTTGTGGGTCCAACCTCGCCCTGATATTATGACATAACCACTCCTGGACCAGACTCCAAAAACAAGCCACTGATGAACAGTACTTAAAAGATGCTCTATTGATTCTGTTTCCACATGGCAGTCTAAACTGCTCTGACTGTTCAATGCCCCATATACTGAGCATTATTTTTGTATCGAGAATTTTATATAATGTGTGAACTTGTTATTTTGTATATCAGTTCATAAACCCGATGCCATGGTATTGACACATCTATAAATCCTGTTCCCAACTATCTTGAATTTTATGCGGTATAGTTGTCATAGGGAAACTGATACATTTTACAATTTAAATTAGTAATTTTAAGCCATTTATACATTTTATTGGTGGCTAACATACTAATTCATAACTTTTCCTTTAAAGTAATTGCCACTTCCATGTTTGTGGCAGCACAGCGATGAGTTGGTTATCGTTTTGTATTGAGCAAAATTAATCCCATTGTTTGTATTTCTTATGGATCTCTTTTACTCTTCCTGGGGTCCAGCAAAATTAAGGCGGTTTATACAATTTTAAAACATTACAGTACATTCACAGATTTCACAACACATTGTGTGCCCTCAGGCCCCTACTCCACCACTACCACATATCTACAGTACTAAATACATGTGTATGTGTAGAGGTCGACTGATTAATCAGCATTTTTGGACGCCGATTATGGCCAATTACATTGCAATCCACGAGGAGACTGCGTGGCAGGCTGACTACCTGTTACGCGAGTGCAGCAAAGAGCCAAGGTAAGTTGCTAGCAGGCATAATCTTATAAAAAGCAATCAATATTAACATAATCACTAGTTAACTACACATGGTTGTCCTGCGTTGCATATAATCCATGCGGTGCCTGTTAATTTATCTTCGAATCACAGCCTACTTTGCCAAATGGGTGATGATTTGACAAAAGCGCATTCGCGTCGGTATACAGTATGCAGCAGTTTGGGCCACTTGGCTCGTTGCGAACTGTGTGAAGACCATTTCTTCCTAACAAAGACCGTATTTAATTTGCCATAATTTTACATAATTATGACATAACATTGAAGATTGTGCAATGTAACAGCAAAATTTAGACTTTGAACGGGTGGCAATAAAATATGGAACGGCTTCGTATTTCACTAAAAGAATAAGCAATTTGTTAGAAATGATAGTTTCCAGATTTGACCATATTAATGACCTAAGGCTCGTATTTCTGTGTGTTTAATATTATTATAATTAAGTCTATGATTTGATATTTGACAGAGCAGTCTGACTGAGTGGTGGTGGGCAGCAGCAGGCTTGTAAGCGTTCATTCAAACAAGCACTTTTCTGCGTTTGCCAGCAGCTCTTTGCAATGCTTGAAGCACAGCGCTGTTTATGACTTCAAGCCTATCAACTCCCGAGATTAGGCTGGCAATACTATCGTGCCTATAATAATATCCAATAGTCAAAGTTATATGAAATTCAAACGGTATAGAGAGAAATAGTCCTATAATTCCTATAATAACTACAACCTAAAACTTATTGAGTGGGAATATTTAATCGTCCGGTTAATCGGTATCAGCTTTTTTTGGTCCTCCAATAATCGATATCAGCGTTGAAAAATCATAATCGGTCGATCTCTAGTGTGTGTGTGTGTGTGTGTGTGTGTATGCATGTGTCTGTGCCAATGTTTGTGTTGCTTCACAGTGTTTTTTTAATCTGTTTTTTTAAATCTAATTTTACTGCTTGCGTCAGTTACTTGATGTGGAATAAAGTTCCATGTAGTCATGGCTCTATGTAGTACTGTGTGCCTCCCATAGTCTGTTCTGGACTTGGGGACTGTGAAGAGACCTCGTGGCATGTCTTGGGGGGTATGCATGAGTGTCCGAGCTGTGTGCCAGTAGTTTAGACAGACAGCTCGGTGCATTCAACATGTCAATACCTCTCATAAATAAAAGTAGTGATGAAGTCAATCTATCCTCCGCTTTCAGCCATGAGAGATTGACATGCATATTATTAATATTAGCTTTCTGTGTACATCCAAGGGCCATCCGTGCTGCCCTGTTCTGAGCCAATTGCAATTTTCCTAAGTCCTTTTTTGACCACACGACTGAACAGTAGTCAAGTCCTATTTGTGTCGGCACCTGACCACATGACTGAACAGTAGTCAAGCTGTGACAAAACTATGGCCTGTAGGGCCTGCCTTGTTGATAGTGTTGTTAAAAAGGCAGAGCATCGCTTTATTATAGACAGACTTCTTCCCATCTTAGCTACTAAAGCATCAATATGTTTTGACCATGACAGTTTACAATCTAGGGTTACTCCAAGCACTTTAGTCATCTCAACTTGCTCAATTTTCACATTATTTATTACAAAAAGTTTTGTTCCAAATACAATGCTTTTAGTTTTAGAAATATTTAGGGCTATCTTATTCCTTGCCAACCACTCAGCTCTTTGATGAGTGTTGCAGTCATTTCAGTCGCTGTAGTAGCTGACATGTATAGTGTTAAGTCATCCGCATACATAGAAACTCTGGCTTTACTCAAAGTCAGTGGCATGTCATTATTAAAAATTTAAAAAAGCAAGGGCCCTAAACAGCTACCCTGGGGACTTCCTGATTCTAACTGGATTATATTTGATAGGCTTCCATTAAAGAACAGGCTCTGTGTTCTGTTAGACAAGTAACTCTTTATCCACATTATAGCAGGGGGTGTAAAGCCATAACAGATACGTTTTTCCAGCAGCAGACTATGATCGCTAATGTCAAAAGTTGCACTGAAGTCTTTTTACTATCATTCTTTATATAATTTATCTTTGTTTCGTTGTGTAGTTTATTTTTATTTAGTTTAGTCACATGATTTCTTAATTTGCAGTATTTTTGCCAATCAGTTGGGCTGCCAGAATTAATTGCCATACCTTTTGCTTCACCCCTCTTCAACCATACAATTTTTCAATTCCCCATAAATCCAAAGGGATTTAACAGTTTTTACAGTCATTTTCTTAATGGATGCGGGCTTATTAGTAACTGGAATAAGTAATTTCATAAATGCTTCAAGTGCAGCGTCTGGTTGCTCCTTATTATACACCACAAACTGGCAAAAACGTATTCTTGTATGACCTCTTATACACTATATTAGAACTTTGGTTTTCCTAGATATGGCTATTATATTGTGATCACTACATCCTATGGATATGGATACTGCTTTAAAGCAAATATCTGCAGTGTTAGTAAAAATGTGATCAATACATGTTGATTTAATTCCTGTGCTGTTTGTAACTACCCTGGTAGGTTGACTGACAACCTGATCAAGTTTGCAGGCACTGGTTACAATTTGCAGCTTTTTCCTGAGTGGGCAGCTTGATGATAGCCAGTCAATATTTAAATCACTCAGAAAATATACTTCTCTGTTGATATCACATACAGTACATTATCAAGCATTTCACACATGTTATCCAGACACTGACTGTTAGCACTTGGTGGTCTATAGCAGCTTCCCACAAGAATGGGCTTTAGGTGAGGCAGATGAACCTGTAGCCATATTATTTCAACAGTGTTTAACATTAGATTGTCTCTAAGCTTTACAGGAATGTGGTTCTGAATATAGACAGCAACACTGCCTCCGTTTTCGGTAAATGTTATAACCACTGTCATCAAAGGTATTATTTATGTGAGTTTCAGAGATAGTCAGAATATGAATGTCATCTGTTACAAGCAAGTTATTGACTTCATGTAGTGTAATTTCACTGAGCACGTGGTAAGATACAGTATATTCTCCTCACAAACACCTGGAGAGAGAGAAAGAGTGAACCCAAGCCAGACAACAATAGATATAGATGCAGTCAAATATAATGCAGTCAAATATAGGCCTAGAGCACAGGAGGCAGACAGAGAGAGACAGAGTGAGAGGAGAGGGAAGAGGCTGGTGATTTGTAAGTCCTCAGGATTTCGCAAGCTGACATCCTCTTGCCACCGTCTCTTGACCTTTCCTCCTTGTGTGCCCACGCGACGTTACCATGGCAACTCTGGCCCTGGCGCCACTAAGGCGGGAGACGGGTAGAGACTGACGTGCTGTCAGTGGTACCTCAGTCAAATATATTTCATCATGACTCCTTCAGCTAATGTAGAACGAATACTTGTCTTGTATAGAAATTAAACATCTCAGACAATGTTTTTGTGGTATTTTAGGTGATTTTGTTCAGAGCCATGTCAGTGCCCACCAAACACAGATAGATACAGGGTGGTCCGGTTATAAAGGGCGATAATGAGCAAAGAAGAAAAGAGGAAGGACGAGAGGAGGATGATGAGAGAGAGCGAGAAAGGAAGGCGAGGATAAGGAGGGAGGAAAGCTGGAAGGAGAGGAAGAGAGATTGAATTGAGGGCAAGGGCAAACCTCAAATACGCAGTCTGAAACCATGAAGCTGCCCGTAAAACTGAAAGCTCCCATTGAGAGTGAAGATACATTTAGCCTGATATGCTGCTGCACAAACACACTGCAGCCTTCTGTCTGCAATCTCGTAGATTAAGACAGCCCATAACACAGATCATCACACCTGTATACCTGCACTCAATACAATACAACAATTACTTCACGACATTATACAACATTACACCTGCACTCAATTTAATGGATGGTGTGCTTTTATCTGAAGACATTTGTGTCAAACACTTGCCCACTTGAACAGTCTAATAATAACAACAATAATAATAATAACAGATTGTTATAAACACAATTTAGGGAATATGGTCTGTATTTACACAATATGGTCTGTATTTACACAACATTTACATAATAGTGACTGTTGCATATCTGAAAGAAAATATGTCACTTCCATGTGAGTTGGCCCCAAAAGACTGAAATATACATTTTCACAGCAATCTATTAGGGAGCATGTAGGGCAAAGATCAGTCAGTCGGTCACACTTATGCACATGTACACCCACACAGAGGATAAATTGGTCCTGCACTCATTCACCCCAGTGAGGTGGTGGTGTAATGGGGGGCAGGGTTAGTAGGAGGGTGTTCAGTAAGTGTGTGTGTGCGTGCATGCGAGCGAGAGGGGACGGGTAGGGTGTGGTACCAGGCAGGTGCTGACTCTCCTCGGGAGGGACGTTCCACCATCTGGCACAGGGATCCCCCTCCCAGTGGGCCCACTGAGTGTGTGTGTGTTTCCGGCAGGCTAATTAGAGCACAGCCTCAGCGGAGTGACAGTGGCGATGTTTGACAGGCTAGACAAGGGAGAGCCGACCTGTCTGTACTGAACAAGAATGGAGCAAACAGCCAATGTGTGTATGTGTCTGTCTGTCCCTGTCTCGGCCTTTGTGTCGTTCAATGTTGAAAGGAAATGGGTTGAATTAAATCCACTCCCAGTTTTACCTTGCACCAACCGAGCAGTAGTTTAACCATGCTACATTGATATGGAAGTCCTTATGTGTGTGTCGTTCCAACCTAGAGAGAACCCAGCCTCAGTGCTGCGGCTTGTTGGTGTTGCAGTGGTGCCGGAATGCAGCCTGAAGTGTGAGAATCGGAGCAGGTGGCTTGTCTCATGTGACAGGAATGTCACTTATGTCCCTGCTCTGCTCAGAGCCCCAGCTGCACCTGCCCAGACCTCGCTCCTCGCTGCCTTTGAAATCTGCCCTATACTATATCTGTTGACAAATGAATGGAGTGATGACAATGCCCGAGGATAGAAACCTCAACCTTGGCCACTCAATCAAATTAATCAAGTAATATACTTTAAGAATGTGCTTGTCACTTCTCTTTAGTCTTCCTCCCTCTCCAGTAAATTAATATTGTCAAAACACACAGCATTTTAAATATAGTTTGAGTGTTACTGTAGTGTAGACAGTTTGGGTAGAGAACATATTAGTAGAATCTCATTCTATTTATGAGAGAGTCCCTCTGACTTTGAGTTCAGATGAGGTCTGCAGTGCATAATTTAAATACAACCTGGTATCAGTTTATAGGGCTCCCGAGTGGCGCATCTGTCTAAGCAAGAGGTGTCACTACAGTCCCCGGTTTGATTCCAGGCTTATCACACCCAGCCGTGATTGGAGTCCCATAGGGCGGCGCACAATTGTCCCAGCGTCGTCCCGGTTTGGCCGGGGTGGGCTGTCGTTGTAAATAAGAATTTGTTCTTAACTGACTTGCCTAGTTAAAAACCTTTTGTTTAATAAGCATGTCTTTTGCAAAAAGACATGATATGCATCATGCTATAATACCGGGCCAGTGGCTGCTGCTGTTAGGATGTTGGGGATGCTGCTGTTACTGCTACTCTATATTCATGAGTTCTGTTCTGCTCAGACCAGCCTGTCAGTCAGTCTCACACACTGAGCCCAAACACAGCACTGTAGTATGTTATATGTAGGGAGAGGCTCAGGAGGATATGAACGATTGAGATAAGGAAATCAGGCGAGGATAATTATTTTGAGAAAGATCTCTATGTTATTGAACGGGCACTGGTAGTAGCTGACACTGGTAGTAGTTGACTATACAATCAACAAATGTGCTAGCTGTCATATTGCTGTCGCACAACGTCCATCTTTATTTTTCTGATTTACAGGTGAATATCTCAATCTCACCATTGGTTACAGAGATACAAGCAGTGTCTTAGTAATGTCATGACGACAAGATTCAGCTGTTCACATATCTTGAGCTCAGTCTTTCGATCCCCACAGAGTGCCTTGCACCTCATTACGTTCTCACTATAGACTAAGAGCTCTGTTCTGTTTGTGATCCTCTCTCTGGAATTTCCTTTCCGCCATACCGGTGTGCATAACTGTCCTCCGGTTACAGAGAAGGAAAAAACCTGTGTGTGTGTGTGTGTGTGTGTGTGTGTGTGTGTGTGTGTGTGTGTGTGTGTGTGTGTGTTAAAAGGGCACCTGGCCACCTTCACTAACCCCCTGCAGACAACACCATCTTAGTGTTTAGTACTGCCTGTGTGCCAGCCATGAGAGCACTTAATACTGTATTACTCTCCTTAATACAGTATTCTTGCTGCAGCTATAAAAGAGAACCACCGCAAGCCCACAAACCTAATTCATTCAACTGTTATTAAAACAATTAAATATTAATGATAATGTGTATGGTTATTGTACCCCAACCATTGCCACACAATACTAATCGCTGTCCTCCCCTCTCTCTTTCTTCTCACTCTGTTGTGCAGGGGTTTTGCTCGACATCCAGAGACACTTCAATGTATCGGACAGTGGAGTGGGCTTGTTGCAAACAGGTAAGTCTCTCCTGATCCCTTAATGACACATATGTAACGACGATTAGCCAGCTCAAACATCCACTCAAACCTCCTCCTCCTCTCACGACAAGAAGGGCAGGCCCATTACCTGTCGACGCTAAGCTGCTCTTAGGCGTCTTCGATTGGGACAACAAAAGGATAAAAGTCCCCTACTGCCTCCTGCCCTCTCCTCCCTTTCCTCCCCCCTATACCTCATCCTCCCTCCTCCTCCTCCCTGCAGCCTGTGCAATTGACTGCAACTAAACCGGAAGACTGACCGGGTCAACAACAGACACAGTGGCTCGTTTTGGGATGGTGGCTTATGCCCCATCCGCCTTGCTCATTGACAGCCAGCCAAAAGGCCCTCCTTGAGTAGACAGGTAGAAAGTATAACAAAAGTTATAATGCACGTGTAGTAATAAACATGAACCGAATATTGCAATGTAGTGAATGCAAGCTTTATGAATTCAAAAAAATAATTTTAGCCTTTAAGGGTCTGACATTTCCAGCAACATTTTGCATAGTCAATAACCTAGTCGCAATGGATCTGTTCCAATGATGTAGGTTGTAAATGGTTAAGACGGTATGAATGGGTTATTTCTGAGCTCCATGAGTTCCCCCAGTAGGCAGCCCAGTGAAAATGAAAACAGTGTTGAGCGGCAGCGGGTTGGAGGCTGAGTCTGGGGGCTCTGGGCGGGGTTTCCTGCTCTTATAGACCTTATTGAATCCAACTTTTGTGAGGGAAAGGTGCATGCTATTAGTTTGGCATCAGAAGGAGGGCTGGCATTTTCTGGAGTTTGAGTTGACCTTTCAACGTGAAGGCTATTGTGACCTAGCACATTCTGTATCTCCTAAAGCTGAATGTCATGGATTTGAGTTCAAAAATCTCACAGTGGCACCCACAGTGTCCATTATTTCTCAGGTGACGGGTGAAAAACGGATTCTTCAAAGATAACTGTGAACTGATTTATGCTCCCATAAGTGAAGTCGTGTTTGATGAAGTGTGCATGGTTGATAGCATTTCACCCATCTATCAAAAGATAGGAAATTCAATCCCAGTTGTACTTGTTGTTGCAGTTTTGGCATTGCTGAATTAACAAAACCCAAACACATGCAGAACACACAGCACATAATGCAAACAGCACAACTAATGCAAGCATACTCTCACTCCCACACACAGTCCGGAAGTGGAATGGCACCCACAGCTGCCCTCTGCCCCTGTCTGCTGTCTGTAGCTGGGGCTAAAAGCAGTGTGTGTGTGTGTGTGTGTGCGTGTGCGTGCAGTATGTGCTTGTGTGTGGTGTGCCTGTCCTGTCCTGTCCTGTCTTGGGCCAGACTGAGGGTGTGGCATGTCCCCTGATCTCCAGCTGACCCCAGTCTCTCGCTGGCCTGAGGAATGCAGCCGGCCAAAACTCTGACCGCTGAGAGCAGCCACGACCAGACTGGGAACCTACGTGTGAACGGCTGGCTAGGGCAGTGGTTCTCAAATCTCCCCTCAGGGACCCCTGCCTAGTCAAGGGCTTGATGATTAGTTGACAAGTTGAATCAGGTGTGCGAGCTCTGGAATAGATCAAATGCATGGAATGACTGGGGGTCCTGAGGAGAGGTTTGAGAACAACTGCGCTAGGGGGTTGGCGGGTGATCACAGGGTGTTGTATGTAGGTGTCCATGTGTGCTGTTATATCCTCTACCCCCTCACCCCCTACATCTCTATATCCCTCTCCATATATATATCACACACACACACACACACACACACACACACTCCAGAGGGAACAAGAGAACAATCGCCCACTATGTGAGCTCCTTGGCAACTTCCACCCACACCTGGTAGTCCAAACTGCCCATGTAGGTCATTGGTGGGCAAGTAGTGGTAAGTGGGCGATGTGCGAAGAGTTGATTCAGCCTCTCTCTGATCCCAGCAAACCTTCACTATATTCACACCTCAGAGAGCAGTGACCACGTACTGCTGCGGTCACTTCTCAAACCGACACTAGTGTTACTGACTGGTCTATTTATGAGAGCTCTGTTTGAGTTCCGGTTCGGTTTTGCTTAGCCTTTTTCTTTGGCTGTGGTTGAGGGGCTTTGGGTTATCTCTGGGCTGACAAAGTGTGGAATATTGGAACTGTGGCTGGTTTTCCTCGATTGCTTTGTGCCCATTCTGGAGAAGAGAGTGGCCTCACTGGCCACTAGAGCTGCTGCTTAAACCTGCCGAAGTTCCCGACAGTATTTGCATTTTGCATGCGGTTATGTCTGTAATAGTGTTTTAAAGTTCACACACAACTCAATATGTGGAAAGGTGTAACCTTTCTCAAGTTATGGGGCAACACCAAAGTTAAAATATTATTACACAAAGCAAAACATTTAGAGGTGTGTGTGTGTTGATAGGTGTGTGTGCGTGTGCGTACGTGTGTGTTCACACCTTAATAGGTGTGTGTGTGACGTAACTCCCTGAGGGGTGAGGCACAAAGAGAGTGTGGAGGCCCTGTGTAAGATGATCAGGTATCCTGTTGATTTCACTCAGGTGATGTATGGTAGTACGGCATGTGTTCTGGCCCCAGGTGCTCACGCCTGTCCATCAGATCAGCGCCCCCCCAGGAATGTGCTGCTCACAGAAAGAACAGAGCAGGTCTAACACGAGCTGTCATTCCTGATGAGAGGAGAAGACCGGTCAGATCACAGGGAGGCTCCCATTTGGATATGACAGGCCTCTATTAGGTCTCCTAGCTAATGAATCTGAGGTTATGGCCAAAATGAAGACAGAGTGCTGCGAGCGGGAGAACGACCTAAGGCTCTTTGGTCATGGATGATGTTACACCTTCTACAGGTTTGGAAGGAGCCTGGAGGCTCTGTTGGTTGGTGAGCCTGCAGACAGAGGAATGTGTGCTTTGTGTGGATTTCTCCTCAGACAATTGGACCTAGTGGGAAGCATCCTTTATTGTTATTATCCATTATGGATAGTCTAGTATATTGACAGGGTTTTAAAAGTGGTGAGATGTTGGGTGAGTGAATAAGGAGCTGGTTAGTGTCTGCAGTTTCTCCAGACTGCAACCACTAATTATTACTGATCTTTTATGTGGGCAGGTTTTATGTTCAGTTGGGATACATCTTGTGTGGATGAATGTGTGGTGGAGCCGACCAGTGTCCGTCCTGGTTTTGCAGGCTGTCCTCCACTCATCACTGCCAGGTTGCAGACAGACTGTTTTTGTTGTGTCCCAAATTCGCACTCTATTCCCTAGAAAGCGCACTACTTTTGGCCTGAACCTTATGGGCCCTGGTCAAAAGTAGTGCACTATAAAGGGAATAGAGTGCCATTTGGGACAGAACCTCTGTCAGGTTGACTGTGTCTGTGCCCTGCTCCCTCCGTCTGTCCCCTGCCTGGCTGCCCACCCCAGTCCTGTCTCAGTTTGCAACACGACACCCACACACACACACACACACACACACACACACACACACACACACACACACACACACACACACACACACACACACACACACACACACACACACAGCCAGCCTTACCAGAGTGTCAGCCTGGCCAGACACTGAGGAATGGGGCCACAGGTGGGACTGGGTAGTCCTTCCATTCATTGGAGCTGTGAAGTCCCTCAGCTCTCTGAGCCCCACTAACTAACATACTCACATCATACATACAACTCACAGTTTTTTTTTTTATCTCTCGTCCGATCCTAACCCACATACAGTCTTCTCACCTCTCTGCCTCTCTCTCTCTCTCTCTCTCTCTCTCTCTCTCAGTCAGGAGATTTTCTCAATATTCCGTTTCTGGACTTACATTTAATGTCTGTGATTTTCTTGTGGATAAGAGAGGATAAAGGTTTAGGGTCTGAGGCTTAGAGTTGTGACTCTGACCCTGAAACCCCTTAGCAACTGGGGCTGTCGCAAGTGTGGCCAACTTTATATGTTTATGGACAGTGTTTGTCACAGGCTTGAGTTACTCTACAATAGAGATGGTTATAGGACTCTGGTAACTCCTATATCAGTGTGGAGTAAAGCTATCATTGCTTGATCAGCTGTGCTGTCTGTTGGCTGCCTCACAGCTGCTCTTGTTTTCCGGTGTCTCTCTCTAACCTTCGTTCCACTCTTTCGTTCCCTCGTTTGCTGCCCCCCCCCACTTTTGCTCTTTAACTCTACAGTCCTCTTTCTCACTCCCTCATCTCATTTTCCTCTCCCTCTCTGTCCCTTACATTTTTTCCCCTGTGTGTTTTTTAGTATGTTTTTCGGACACATCCGGTATGTAAACAAATCACTTATTTACATGAGTCAGACATGGCTTTAGAACACGTGAAGTTTCACATGAATTTTAATGCATGTTTGTCACAGGGTTTCCCAACATTTCACATGTGATATTCTAAACTTCACATGTGCTTTGTAACTGGTGGGATTAGAACCCAGGTCTCCATGGGAAAAGCCATTGTCTTGACCATCAGACCAAAGACCAGACTGGGTTTCTTTTCCAATGCATATTTATTATTATTTTCACTCAATCTAAGAATATTGACTGTTCAATTCAAAATACGGAGGGCAAACGCTTAACATTTTTATTGGGTTAATCACTGGATTAATTTGCTCAAACTGAGCAGTAATTGAAGATTTTTTTTATAGAAAGAAAATATTGACACTTTGATTTTGTTAATACTAATGGAGTGGACTCAGAAAAAGGAAATAACTATTTTTAACGCACTATTATACTCAGGTAGGCTAATAAACCTTTTTACAGAATGGCATTACAGAATTTGCTACTGCAACATGTTAACACCACCTTTTCACATGTGAGGAAAATAACACTATTTCACCCACACATGTGAACTTCCACATGGGAAAGTGATATTTGCACATGTGGAGTTTTCTTACATGTGAAACTGCCAATGTGATTTTGAATGTGCTATTCCACATGTGAAACTTCAATTCACATGTGAGGTGAAAACATGTTATTTTCCTCACATGAGAAAAGGTGGGGAACTCAAAATGAAATAAATGAGAAAATATGTTTTCACGTGAAGTTTAACCTCACATGTGACTTTTTTTTTTTACATTTTAAGCTGCACATTTCACGTTTTTTGGGGGGATGGTGTCTCATTGTCCATCCTCTCCCTGCCATGGTCTGTCTGCAAGTGATTATGCATGAAAAGACATGCTGTCCTCTCAGCTCTGGTTGGCAGCTGTTGCTGCTCTGCTGTCACTCTGATGGACACCTCACAGAAAAGGAGTCTGTGGCAACAGCAGAGAGGGATTCAGAGAGTCATATTCCGATGGAGGGGGAGAAAGACAGAGAGAGGGAAGGAGGGAGGGAAGGAAGGAGGGAAAGACCGACACAGAGATGGAGAGAGAAAGACAAGAAAGACAAAGGGAGGAGAGGGTCGAAAGACAAAGAGAGGAGAGGGTAAAGAAAGTAAAATAAATGGTGACACCTGCGTAACACTCCCTCTGTGCAGCCAGCATGGCTGCGAGCTGTGAGATTTAATCACCCAGCACAGATTCCCAGATGAAAACAAAAGCATTTATCTGGAGTTCAATGGCTCTGGCCCCGACTGAGACGGCTATGGAATAGCTCGGTAAAAACACCATATATCTACCCTGAGTATACAAAACATTAAGAACACCTTCCTAATATTGAGTTGTACCCCACCCCTTTTGCCCTCAGAACAGACTCAATTCGTCAGGGCATTGACTCGACAAGGTGTCGAAAGGGCTCCACAGTGATGCTGGCCCATGTTGACTCCAATGCTTGCCATAGTTGTGTCAAGTTAGCTGGATGTCCTTTGGGTGGTCGACCATTCTTAAATACACATGAGAAACGGTTGAGCGTGAAAAACCTAGCAGCATTGCAAGTCTTGACACAAGCCGGTGTGCCGGGCACGTACTACCATACCCCGTTCAAAGGCACTTAAATCTTTTGTCTTGCCCATTCAGCCTCTTAATAAGGGATCATAGCTTTCACCTGGATTCACCGGTCAGTCTGTCATGTTTTTAATGTTTTGTACACTCTCTGTACTTCATAGCAGCTCTGTGGAGGTTCAGTGTCTTTGTTTGTCAGTGTTTGTCACGATAACGGAATTTTGACTTCGATACCAGATTTAGTAACACTATACTCAATACCATCACGATACGTGATACCAAAGTGATACCAAAATCATACCATGGCAACAAAAAGAAATCACAGATTGGCACTTTGTCCAGAAACATATTTTGAGTTCATTATCATGAATTACCTTAAAAAAACATGTCAATGTATCCATTAACAAATCAATTATACAATCATACAATCAATTAGCCTTTTTTAAATTTTACAATCTAATTACATAACAACATAATGGTAATAATTTATTTGAATGGTAAATCTCTATTGATAAACTGGTTCAATCAAGATGTAGCCTAGGCCTATTCACAATACAGCTGAATTGAGCTTGTTTTGGCAGATTTCATGGGGCTACAGATGAAAAACAATCTGTTTACCTTCTATTCTATTGTACTGATCAACAACATTTTCATAGAAGAAGCAATCTCTAATTTTATTAAAGTGTGCGCTGTCTCTTTAAGACCCATGGTGTCGTTTACACACAGTAATCAAGTGTGTTAACTTCTGTGCAACATGAATGGTGATGCAGCCCAGACGCCCAGTGATTTCAGTGGTTCCTCATGGAAGGCTATTTAGTAATGTGGAAGAGTAGACAAGATGCATGAACTGTGCACACGTGCTATAAAGGGATATCGGCTGCGCTGATCTATAAACTTCATCCAATCTCAATCAGGAGACAGAAGTACTGAAAGTAACACAAAACATGTTTTTCATGTTCTAGTTTTGGTATATTGTGCAACCCTACATACTGACATGGTCTTTCTCCCCTTTGATTTCCGACTCATCGTGATTAATCTTTACTACTGTAGGGGGTAATGCTGAGGCTAATTAACTCTTAGTGGACTGACACACCATGGTTGTGGTGGTCTAGTGTGTGTGTGCGTGAGCGTGTTTGTATATTGGGGTCAGCTCTGACTAACCCTTAGCTATAGGGCTCACTCTCTCTCTCTTTCTCTCATCCATCCCTCTGCGGCTCTGTTACCAGGCCACGTCTCCGAGGAGGGGAGCTGCCAAAAGATGATTGGCACCCCTCCTACGCTCTCGTCCCCCTCCCTCCCCCTTCATTTCCTGTCCCCGAGCCAAAACCCTCTCTCACGGAGTGGCTGCCAATCCAATCAGGAGATCAGAGCCAATTTAAACAAGGGCACGATGAGACGAGATGAGGAGCCACTGGGCGGAAATCCTCTAGATCTGACCTGTGGTAAATGCCAGTTTTCCCCCCACCCCACCCACAGCCCTAATTTGTGTGTGAGATTTAATCACCCAGCATCTCAGAAGTATCTACTTTTAAGGTAAGTACTACTTTTAAGAAACTATTGGATTGGCTGATTCCAACTAATGGAGGGCTATATCCGGAACTTCAAAATGTAAAGAAAATGAATAGAGCACACACAATCTTCTACACTATTCCAATCCATCTAACAGTCATATTTGATCTTCACAATACATTTCTGTCTATACTCCCGAATGTTCTTGCCCCATAACCAAGTCAAATCAATGAAACATTTATATTTTATACAGATAACTATAAAGAAGTACTACTGTACGGCTCTTTCAACATGCTACTGAAAAACTTAAAAGCTGCAATACCTTTTTATGATACCTGAAAAAACGTTTAACCTCTGTCCATCTGAGAGAAAATGTTGTTGTTTAAAACACACACTATAAGATATTTAAAAGGGATAGTTTGATCCAAATACAATCTAACTTGATTTTCCACCTACCTTGGCTGTAGTTTATTGAAGAAGGCAGTCTTTGGATATAGTTTCCTTTCGACACTTAAAGACATTCTCAATAACTTTGGCGACTGTAGAGTGGTGCAGATGTCTAAAGCGTCACTACAGAACCGGGTTCGAACCCAGGCTGTGTCGCAGCCGGCCGCGACCGGGAGACCCATGAGGCAGCATATAATTGGCCCAGTGTCATCCGGGTCAGGCTGCAGGGGTATTGATCTATCCAATCGGTAGTTACTGTCTTGTCCCATCACAGCAACTGCCATACCGACTCAGGAAAGGCGAAGGTTGAGAGCCATGTGTCCCCCGAAATACAACCCTGCCAAGCCGCACTGCTTCTTGACACACTGCTCGCTTAACTTGGAAGCCAGCCGCACCAGTGTGTCAGAGGAAACACAGTACAACTGGCAACCGAAGTCAACTTGCATTTGCCGTGCCCGCCACAAGGAGTCGCTAGAGCACGAAATACACACACACAAAATAGTTTGAGTTAACTCTATATAAACTATATTCGCCTAAAATACAACTATTTGCTGTATAAGTCTGCTGTGTGCCCCCTCTCGTCCCTCTCCTGCCATATGCTTCCGTGCCAATCTACGGAGTATGCCTATCACTGGGAAGTGTTATTCCGAGGCAGCTGGGCTGGAAATAGGACCAGACTATTTCTATTTCATCCCTGATTACTTCTTCTCTTCCGTCGTCTGAGGAGTGATGGAGCTTCTGTTTATGGTAATTGACAGACGTTGTGATATTTTCCCTCCCCAGTCCTTGAGCCTTGAACTAGATCAATACCCCTGCAGCCTGCCTGCCTGACTCGAGACCTGGGTATACACACACACAAACACACACACACACACACACACACACACACACACACACACACACACACACACACACACACACACACACACACAGGGTCAAAAGTAGTGCACAGACTTTTATATAGAACTTCAACTGCTGCATTCCCCTATGTAGGGTGCTATTTAGAACACAGAAAAATACTCCAAGCCCCCCGGTCAAACACCCATGCTCTATGTACATAGGCTACATACGTGTTCAGATTGTCAAGGTCAGAGATATAGAGGGGTGTATGCATTTGCCTCGACTTTCATTTACCATGAAAAGGGATGGTTATATACTTGGGCAAGTGTGTTTGTATATGTATGTGTGTGTGTGACTGTGTTTGTATGTGTGCCACAGTTATTTTGTTCCAGTGTCCAACACATCAATGGCTGGCAGCACACACAAACACACAAACACCCTCAAACGAGGACACATTTTATTTGTTCTCTGTCATTTCAGCCATGTCCTGTCATTAAGTCCCCCGCTCCTGTAGTTATGGCAGAAAAATGGCAGGAAAGAAAAACTCCTCGCCCTACACAAATATGTCGCCGGTCAGATCCCACAGCAGTGACAGACAAGCCACTAACTAAGGGAAAGTGTCCCAAGAAGAAAATGACAGGATAGCTTACTACGCTGTAGCTTACATTTCATTCTGAGCCCACGGAGAATGAGGATATTTGTGTGTGTGACTATTTCTAGTAAGTGTTTTTGTGCATGTACTGAAAGTGCTGTATAGTCATGTGTAATTTTTATTTAATATGCATGGTGATTTAGCAGACACTTATCTGAAGTGACTTAGTTCACACATACAGTACATCAAGTACTGTATGTGGCCCATTTGGGAATCAATCCCTGGTGTTTTAAGCACCGCGTAAGTCCCATTGGAACCATATGAATATGCATCCAGTATGTCTATGGTTCGTACTACACACCCTCCATACTCCATCCCAGAGCCAGCAGGCAGCAGCAGTCGCTAATCCTGCCCATCTGGAGAGCACCCTGCCCAGGCCTCAGATTTCAGCATGGCTTTTTAGAGCCCCGGTCCCTCATCTTCAATGTAGAGGCTGGTGAAAGGCCAGAGAGGGGAACTCAAGGCTAACAGGCAGAAAAGCCACTCCTGGTGACAAGGAATATGTCCCGAATGGCATCCTATTCTCTATATAGTGCACTGCTTTTGACCAGGGCCCATAGGGGTCTGGTCAAAACTAGTGCACTACATAGGGATTAAGTTGTCATTTGGGATGCACACAAGGAGAGCGCTAACTCCCATCAGTACTCCCCAGCACTCCAGATTGGTCCACCAAAAACCATGGGGTTTCAACCCCGAACTTGGCAGCTCCACATGTTCTCCATTCCACTGCCTTTCATATAGATCCTCAACCGCTGCATTCCTCTGCACCTAAACAGGCTACAATCCTACATGGGCAGCTCTCATGCTCCCAGGCCGCGGAGTGTAAGAGTAACCCAACACTTCTGAAGAAGGAAGGAGTCTGAGCTGTTTGATTTCTGGAATGTTTTGGACGGTGAACATAAAAATGTGAGGAATGTAGGGGATGTTTGGAGCTTCACCCGAAAGCATGAGTGTGTAGTTTAGTATCGGTTTGGAAGGGGAATACTGGGGAGGGAGGGAGTAAGAATGAAAGATTGAGGGAGAATGAAGGAATGTATGAGGTACAATACAGTAAGGTGAGGTGGCCTTTCCAGACCAGTTTCCAGATCATAGCTCTGCTATGTCACCACAGTGTCACACCCTCCTCACGCAGCCAGTCAGGAACATTCATCATTAAAGGAGAAAAGGGGACGACAACAACAACCACAGCATGTCTAAGTGTGTTAATCTGGCTGGCACACCTACAGTAGGCTACCACAACTCTACACCTGAGAGATAGGACAACAACACGGCACATTACTGTTTGTAGTGACACAGGTGTACTTCTGTCACCACTGTCACAATACAGGGGGTTAGAGAGAGTGCACAGGTCACTGTGGATAGGAGAGGAGAGGAGAGGAGAGGAGAGACTATATACTGAGTATACCAAACATTTGGAACACCTTCCTAATTTTGAGTTAGGTCATGGACTCTACAAGGTGTCGAAAGCGGCCCACAGGGATGCTGTACCATGTTGACTCGAATGCTTCCCACAGTTGTCATATTGGCTGGATGTTCTTGGGGTGGTGGATCCTTCTTGATACACACAGGAAACTGTTGAGTGTAAAAATAACAAGGCAGCGTTGCAGTTCTTGACACAAACCGGTGTGCCTGGCGCCTACTACCATAACCCGTTCAAAGGCACTTACATTTGCTCTCTTGCCCATTCACCCTCTAAATGGTGCACATGCTGTACACAATCCATGCCTCAACTGTACCATCTACACTGATTGAAATGGATTTAACAAGTGTCATCAATAAGGGATCATAGCTTTCACCTGGATTCACCTGGTCACTCACTATATGTCATAGAAAGAGCAGGTGTTCTTAATGTTTTGTACACTCTAAGTAACTCCTCGGTAGCTGTCAGATGTCATTGACTTACAGTATTACAGTACACCTACTAGCCCACATCAACTCAACAGACTACCATACATTATTTTTTCAGAACTACTGTATGGTGAACAGGGATAAGATATCACAATCGGCCTTTTGCCTAGCTATCAGGATATCTTATCCCAAGTCTTGTGAATATGTATTCTCTTCTAGCCGTAGTATTATTCTCTCTCAGCCTGTGTATGGCTTTGTATTTCAAATATCCCTGAGGCTATTTGAATAGAGCATCATGAGCTCAACTAGCCAGAGGAGGATAACCACATCACCCTCTTCGTTTATTGCTACGGATACTTTAAGGACCGGAGACTCTGTTTTCGGTCACAACAGAATAACTTGTCATTTCCCATTGTGTCGAGCCACAGGACATAGAACATCCCTGAGCACCTTTAGGTTCAGTGTTGTGATGAATGATGACTGGCGATGGATCTATTCTGTTGTGACAGAAAACAGAAATAAATGGTCCTTAACAATATAAAGAGAAAGAAGAGGGGTGTGGAGCAGGGTCAAACATGAAAATGAAATCAAATCAAATGTGTTGGTCACATAACACGTGTTTAGCGGATGTTATTGCGGGTGTAGATAAATGCTTGTGCTTCTAACTCCGACAGTGCAGCAATATCTAACAAGCAATATCTAACAGTTTCACAACATATTCCCAAAATACACGTAAATCTATGTAAGGAATGGATTAAGACTATATATACATATATATCAGAGCGGCATTGGACTAAGATACAGTGGCATAGTATAGAATACAGTTTATACATATGAGATGAGTAATGCAAGATACGGAGACATTATTAAAGTGGCTCGTGTTTCATTTCCTTAAAGTGGCCAGTGATTCCTAATCTATGTCTATAGGCAGCAGCCTCTGATGTGCTGGAGATGGCTGTTTAACAGTCAGTGGTGCAGTATAGAATACAATACAGTATATACAAATGAAGTGGGTGATGTAATATGTAAACACAATTTAAAAGTGACTAAGATACCGTAGAAGAGTGTGGAGTGCAGTTTATACATATGAGATGAGTAATCCTAGATACGGAAACATTATTAAATGTGACTGTGGAGTAGACCTCTCACCCAAACTCTATTAGATCGGTAGTATAGGCCCGGGTCATGTTCATTTGGGAAAACTGTAACAAAAAAATTTGAAAACAAAATGGCCAAGTTAAGACAATACCTCCCCGTTTCACACTGTTTTCAGACATTTTCTTCTGTTTTGTGCCTTCTGAACATGACCCTGGTGTATTGTCTCAGTCTGCTTTGTGTCTTTACTCTGGTCCTGAGGGGGAAAAACCTTCATTTACCATTGCTAATCCTCTTACCCTGCTCCTCCTCTTCTCACTCTCTCTCTTTGTATGTTTTATAATTACACACTCACAAACACAGATGTTTGGTAAAAACCTACATGACCCATTTTGCTACTTCCCTCTATGAGCTAATTTTAGATGTTTTCCCCTGGGCTCTCACCTTTTGTCTTTGTGAGCCAATGGGAGATTCTCGTAGCAATCAGTAAAATTGGCTTTCTGAGAGGCAGAGAAAATCCCCGTTTCCAAAAGTGCAAAATAACAGAATTATCGTTGTATTGTCTTGATAAGCAGATTGTTTTAGTTTTAGTGTATTTGTTATCCCCCACAAAAAAATGTACACACAAAGACAGACATACAGATATCCTCTCATGTATTCGTCTATGTGTGTTACACAAAAAAAAACAGGAAATCCCTCTCTCCCTCTGCCAAGCTGTGCTGTGTATGTTGGCTTCCCCATCATGGCAATTAGCACTCAACATTGGAATAATGTAGACTAATTCTGGTATTAGGGGCCACCACCCTCCACCCAAAGCCACAATGCACCATGATTCATACAGCCTTTTCCAGATGTTGAGCTCACCACTCTCTTACCTGGAGAGAACAATAGATAATTGATTATACCCGGATGGCGTTTCAGATTGACACTCTGGAGCCGGTCCAGTTTCCACAGTGTTATACAAGCCACTGTGTCTTCCATCCTCTTCCTTCCGCGATATGATCTGATTGGGATTCTGGCACCATCGTGGCAGCAGCACATCCATTGAGACCTCACTAGGAAAAGGTTTGTCTCTGTTTGAGTCATCTCACGAGACATAATCAAAGGCTGGTTAAAAGCAGTGCACTATGGATGGAATGAGGTGCCATTTCAGACGTAGCGAGAGTATCGCGCTTACCTACCTGGCTAGAAAGTCTGTCAAGACGAGAGATACTACTTTAAAGATTCTCAGTGGAAACTCTGAATACTTTTGAAGTAGTGGAGAAGTCGATTAAATGCATAGAATCAGTCTGAATGGGGAGCCCATTGGTTTCTGAAGGGAGAGCCAGGTGAGGCTTAGATAGCAGTTGGATTCTGCCTCTTTCTTACATGTATGTTGAATGAATGGTACTATACAAAAGACACTCGATGCTTCTATGTATTCTTCTTCCTTCCTCCATTCACAAGCTTAACACAGCGCTAAACTTCCTCCTGATCACGAGTTCTTTGCTCTGCTAATCTGTTTGCTTTGTGGATTATTCTTTCTTTCTTTCCGCTCCTCGATATGCTGTATGTATTTCCCACAGACCCAATACCAACCAGAAACTCGAATCCATTCACAATCTATGGGCTGTTTTTTAGTGTGACATAGTGAGAGCTTAAGCTTGCCCAGAGATTGCCCAACTGAAAACACATTGTTACGTCATATGTCACAAAGTTTGGGAGCTTCAGTTAGCACTGATTCATGCTTCTGGCTTCTTTCATAATGTCTTTGGTCTTTCTCTGTTCTTAAGAAACTCTTAAGTGTCTCTTCTTAGGTTGATGAACTGTCAAAGCATTAGGAACAAATGCTCCTGCATGAGAGATGTGGTGGTATTATCTTTCTTTGGTGGCCGACACTCTTAGAAAAAAAGGGTTCTATCTGCAACTAAAAAAAGGGTTCTTCAAAGGGTTCTCCTATGGGGACAACTGAAGAACCCTTTAAGGTTCTAGATAGCACCTTTTTTAGAGTGGAGCTGGACTGACATTCACAGTTTACACAGTTGCCTTACATATTTTCTGTTTCTACAGCTGATACTTTAGTGTGAGGCATGATGTTGGGTTGAGTTTCCTTCCTCCACATTACATTGCTATTTGGTATCTGTTTCTGTTATCTCACCCTGCGTTCAAACCTGTAACCTCTTGTAGGTGTGGCTGTCAATGGGCCTATCGGGAGAATATTGTTTTATTTCGATTGTCTTAAGGTGTGTGTGACAAAATGTCTGCCATGAGATAGACTTACAGTCCCATGTTAGCGAGAAGGTGAGTCCCCGTGATGACTTTGAGGTCTTAACCTGTCGAAACCTTGACAAGACAACTGTAATAACATCTCAAGGTTTTTATTTTGAGCCGAAGTGTTTCGCCAACATTGTGTGGTCATCAGAGTTTAATGTCTTCAGGTAGCTACAGTTCCTCTCAGAAAGTCACAGCATGATACAGAACAGTAGCACAGCGTTTGTTTGTTTGTTTGTTTAGCCACTGTGCTTCTTCAGTGCTATTAATTCTAGTGAGATTGAGTGAGGGAAAACGTACAACTGTGTTTCTCTCTGTAAATAGACTGACTTTGCACTCTATCCAGATCATCTAAGCATGTCATATCAAACAAATCACATTCTGGAGTTATGAGACATAACGAGAGTTTTCGATTGACACTCCTAGTGCTAGGTACTAAATAAAACATAAAACGTAAAATATGTTTGATGGAAGAACGGAAAATGAACGACATCTTAACTGCAACTGACAGACATCTCAGCAGGTTACTCACCGAACAGTCTATAGAGATGTCATTAGATCAAGTATCTGAAATAAATGTATTATTACATTAGATAAAAAATATAATAACAAACAACCAAAACTATATCAGGCCAACTCCTCTGCACAAATGTCAATAAATATATTGTCAACTTAATTATATAACACTGGACTGGCCGAAGAAAATCACAGTGAGGGTTGAAAACCAGAAATCTGATTTCCATATGTATCAGAATGAATCATAGCTAGTTGGCTCTCCGAACCTCATGCAGCCCTTTCACCGGCCAGATAACCTTGGCAGTGACAGAAAGGACAGAGAGAGCAGACGAGCTGTGTGTGTGTCTGTCTGCATGTCTGTCTGTGTGTCTGCGTGTTTGTCTATTTGCGTGTCTGTCTGTCCATCTGCGTGTTGGTGTGTGTGTGTTAGCAGGGGGTAAGTTCCCAATATGTTCTACGTCCTTTCAACAGCTTTACACCAACCCCTCCAACCATTTCACTCCCTAACACATGGGCCACAAGACAGGGACAGTACTTGGGAATAAAAAAAAAATTGTTTAAACTGTTATCTCAATTAAAATACATACACGGGTGTATACGAACGAGTTGCTGTCGATAAAGATTTACGGAAAAAGATCAAACACACTCCACTACGCGTTTGGTATCCCTCATCCCAAAGCCGTATTCATGACTGCATCCCAACTGGCATCCTAGTCCTTACATAGTGCACTATCGTGTACGCTCCCAATGGCACCCTATTTCCTATATACTGTAGTGCACTACTTTTGACCAGAGCCCTATGGGCCCTAATCAGAAGTAGTGCACTGTATAGCCATTGGGGATGCACACAAAGCAGTCCCTTGCAGGTGCTCTGTTCTCTGGTCTGTTGGGTAGGAAGCTGTTTCATAGGGAAACGTATCATCCATACAGACTGAGTGAATATTAATCACACACAGACATACCCCATACAACATGTTTTATTCATAGGAATAGATAGAAAAGCGTATTTGAATCATTGGTTGACTCATTGCCTAGCGAAGCAGAGGGGATTCTTTTTTTCCCCTTATCAAAGAACTGGCACTATAGGCAGGATGCCCATCAGGGTCTTCCTATTGTCCCTGGGGAGGGGGGAATATCTCTGTACATTCTAAGTAATGTCCGGGGGTGCCATGTGTTGATGAGTCAGAGGACAGGAGCTTTTCTGAAGACTAGGAGCTCTGCTCTGTGGAGGTGTGTACAGTATACAGTACCAGTCAAACATTTGGACACACCTGCTCATTTCAGGGTTTTTCTTTATTTTTACTATTTTCTACATTATAGAAAAATAGTGAAGACATCAAAACTATGAAATAACACATATGGAATCATGTAGTAACCAAAAAGATGTTAAACAAATCTAAATATGTTTTACATTTGAGATTCTTCCCTTTGCCTTGATGACAGCTTTCATTCAGACTTGGCATTCTCTCAACCAGCTTCATGAGGTACCTGGAATGTATTTCAATTGGTAAAAGTTCATTTGTGGAATTTATTTCCTTCTTAATGCGTTTGAGTCAATCAGTTGTGTTGTGACAAGGTAGGAATGGTATACAGAAGATAGCCCTATTTGGTAAAAGACAAAGTCCATATTATGGCAAGAACAGCTCAAATAAGCAAAGAGAAATGACCGTCTTTAAGACATTAAGGTCAGTCAGTACAGAATGTTTCAAGAACTTTTTTTCTTCAAGTGCAGACGCAAAAACCATAAAGCGCTATGAAGAAACTGTCTCTCAGGAGGACTGCCACAGGAAAGGAAGACCCACAGTTATCTCTGCTGCAGACGATAAGTTCATTAGAGTTAACTGCCCATCAGATTGCATCCCAAATAAATGCTTCACAGAGTTCAAGTAACAGACACATCTCAACATCAACTGTTCAGAGAACACTGCGTGAATCAGGCCTTCATGGTTGAATTGCTGCAAAGAAACCACTACTAAAGGACACCAATACGAAGAAGAGACTTGCTTGGGCCAAGAAACACGAACAATGGACATTAGACCGGTTGAAATCTGTCCTTTGGTCTGATCAGTCCAAATTTGAGATTTTTGGTTCAAACCACCATTTCTTTGTGAGACGCAGAGTATGTGAACGGATGATCTCTGCATGTGTGGTTCCCACGATGAAGCATGGAGGAGGAGGTGTGATGGTGTGCGGGGTGCTTTGCTGGTGACACTGTCTGTGATTTATTTAGAATTTAAGGCACACTTAACCAGTGTGGCTACCACAGCCTTCTGCAGCGATACGCCATCCCATCTGATTTGCGCTTAGTGGGACTAACATTTGTTTTTCCACGACAATGACCCAAAACAAACCTCCAGCCTGTGTAAGGGCAATTTGACCAAGAAGGAGAGTGATGGAGTGCTGCATCAGATAACCTGACCTCCACAATCACCCAAGCTCAACCCAATTGAAATGGTTTGGGATGAGTTGGACCGCAGAGTGAAGGAAAAGCAGCCAACAAGTGCTCAGCATACAGTGTATGTGGGAACTCCTTCAATACTTTTGTAAAAGCATTCAAGGTAAAGCTGGATAACATGTCGTCAAGGCAAAGGGTGGGTACTTTGAATAATCTAAAATATAAAAGAAATGTGGATTTGTTTAACACCTTTTTGGTTACTACAGGATTCCATATGTGTTATTTAATAGTGTTGATGTCTTCACTATCATTCTACAATGTAGAAAATAGTCAATATAAAGAAAAATCCTTGAATGAGTAGGTGTCCAAACTTTTGACTGGTACTGTATATCTATCTTCACTCTCTATATTACAGTAGATATTGTTCTTTAACTGAACTATGCCCATTGCCTGCTAGTAACTTGCTTTGGGACATACATCATACAGACAACTGCATGTGCTTTATATTGAAAATCCCTCCATTTGCCCACTCAGTAGAACTCAATTAAATGTCTATGTACCCTTGAACGAGTAGTGTTTGTCAGTGACACATGAGGGACCACATTCTCTGTCCTCCCCTGTTTTCACCACCTCTATGTAAGTGATATCCAGACATATTGTGTGCTCTGTAGAAGTACTGTCATACAGTGTATTCAGAAAATATTCAGAATCCTTGACTTTTTACACATTTTGTTAGGTTACAATGAATTAAATTTCCTCATCCATATACACTGAATACCCCATAATGACAAAGCAAATACAGTTTATTTATATTCATAAAAAATAAAACAAATATTATATTTACATAAGTATTCAGACCGTTTACTTAGTTGAAGCACCTTTGGCAGCGATTACAGCCTCGAGTCTTCTTGGGTATGACGCTAAAAGTTTTGCACCCCTGTATTTGGGGAGTTTCTCCCATTCTTCTCTGCAGATCCTCTCAAGCTCTGTCAGGTTGGATTTGGAGCGTCGCTACACAGCTATTTTCAGGTCTCTTCAGAGATGTTCAGTCCAGGCTCAGGCTGGGCCACTCAAGGACATTCAGAGACTTTTCCCAAGTCTCTACTGTGTTGTCTTGGCTGTGTGCTTAGGGTCATTGTCCTGTTGGAAGGTGAACCTTCGCCCCAGTCTGAGGACCTGAGCGCTCTGGAGCAGGTTTTCATCAAGGATCTCTCTGTACTTTGCTCCGTTTATCTTTCCATTGATCCTGAATAGTCTCCCAGTCCCTGCCACTGAAAAACATCCCCACAGCATGATGCTGCCACCACCGTGCTTCACCTTAGGGGTGGTGCCAGGTGTCCTCAAGAAGTGACTCTTGGCATTCAGGCCAAGGAGTTCAATCTTGGTGTCATCAGACCAGAGAGTCTTGTTTCCTATGGTCTGTGAGTCCTTTACGTGCCTTTTGGCTAACTCCAAGCGGGCTGTCATGTGCCTTTTACTGAAGAGTGGCTTCCGTCTGGACACTCTACCATGAAGGCCTGATTGGTGGACTGATGCAGAGATGGTTGTCCTTTTGGAAGGTTCTCCCATCTCCACAGATGAACTCTGGAGCTCTGTCAGAGTATCCATCGGGTTCTTGGTCACCTCCCAGACCAAGGCCCTTCTCCCCCGTTTGCTCCGTTTGGCTGCGCGGCCAGCTCTAGGACAAGTCTTGGTGGTTCCAAACGTCTTTCATTTAAGAATGATGGAGGCCACTGTGTTCTTGGGGATCTTCAATGCTGCAGAAATGTTTGCGTACCCTTCCCCAGATTTGTGCCTCGACACAATTGTGTCTTCAAGCTGTACGGACAATTCCTTCCAACACATGGCTTGGTTTTTGCTCTGACATGCATTGTCAACTGTGGGACCTTAAATAGACGAGTGTGCCTTTCCAAATCATGTCCAATCAATTGAATTTACCACAGATGGACTCCAGTCAAGTTGTAGAAACATTTCAAAGGATGATTAATGGAAACAGGATGCACCGGAGCTCCATTTGTAGTCTTACAGCAAAAGGTATACTTGTATAAATATGGTATCTCTGTTTTTATATTTAATAAATGTGCAAAAATGTCTAAAAACATGTTTTTGCTTTGTTTTTATGTGGTATTGTGTGTAGATTTGATGAGCAAAACATTTAATTTGATCAATTGTAGAATAAGGCTGTAACGTATCGAAAAGGGGAAAGCGTCTGAATACTGCACTGTATATCTCCCCCTGTATCACGGACACAATGAGATCTTAAAGTGGAGGCGTATACTATACTGTACTGTATCTCCATCTCTCTCCATGGGTTAGCTAGCTAGCAGCTCAGGCACCATGACGGTCAGCCAAAAGCAGTCCGGCATGCTTAGTCAGAGGGAGTCTCTGTGGCGGGATGCCACCCCTCACATCCATCCAACACTCACATGTTCTACAGTATGTCTCATCACTGAGAGGAGGGCAGTCCCCTCATAGGCTTCATCTTAAGCCTTGTCTGAGTGAGGTAATTATGTAGCCTATGGTAAATTTATTATTACATGTGTTATATGTGTGTTTCAACAGCCTTGAGCTTGAGAACATCACAACGAAACTAGCTAGAGTCTGCTGGACTCACTTCACAGGTTACTGTGAGTCAAGAACAGACACTAAAATAGAGGCTATTATTTTGTCTGGTTGTCACCCAGCCTTTGTTCTCCTGTCGTCCAAGGAATGTCCTAATGTTCCAAAATGCAGCTAATCCCGGTAATTGATGGTAATTTGCACCTTGAAAGACAAACTGGTCTGGCCTGGTGCTCACCTGACAGGCACGAAGAGAATTCGATGAGGTTTGGCTCATCCAAGATGGCATAGCAGTTCAGACTTCTTTTGTCCTCGTCTTGTCAGGTCCCGTATATGTGTATATATATATATATAACTTTTTTCACATACATTTTTTTAATTTTCCATAAACTCATCTTCAAAACACTCTCCTGCAACCCGCCTCACCAATTTATATTTATAAAAAAAGTATTATTTACCTCAAATCTGTAATCCTCCAAGAAGTTAGCCAGAAACTAGCCAGGAGCTAGCCAGGAGCTAGCCAGAAGCTAATCCAGAAGCTAATCAGAAGCTAGTTCAAAAGCTAGTTAGCTTCTTTACTGGCAAATCGTTAGTATTCAGCTAACCACGGTTTGTGGTCATCAGCTATCCTTTAGCTCGAAAATCTATCGCCAGTTTTGTACGCCGCTGCGGAACATACCGGACCTATTTTTCTCTCCATGTCCCTGGATTTCAACCGCTAACTCTGGACATTCATACCTGGATCTCACAGCTAGCTAGCTGCTATCCGTTTGACTATCGGCGTTTGTCGATTCCGGAGCAAACATCAATTATTCCGGAGCTAGCCAGCTGAACAGTTCCATCAAGTTCCATCTGTCCTGCTATCCAGGTCTGTACCCAAACAATTTGAACTTCTACTTTTAAAAATCCACCTCTCTAAAAACAAGTCTCTCACCGTTGCCGCCTGCTATAGACCACCCTCTGCCCCCAGCTGTGCTCTGGACACCATATGTGAACTGATTGCCCCCCATCTATCTTCAGAGCTCGTGCTGCTAGGTGACCTAAACTGGAACATGCTTAACACCCCAGCCATCCTACAATCTAAACTTGATGCCCTCAATCTCACACAAATTATCAATGAACCTACCAGGTACCTCCCCAAAGCCTTAAACACGGGCACTCTCATAGATATCATCCTAACCAACTTGCCCTCTAAATACACCTCTGCTGTCTTCAACCAAGATCTCAGCAATCACTGCCTCATTGCCTGCATCCGTAATGGGTCAGCGGTCAAACGGCCTCCACTCATCACTGGAAAACGCTCCCTGAAACACTTCAGCGAGCAGGCCTTTCTAATCGACCTAGCCGGGGTATCCTGGAAGGATATTGATCTCATCCCGTCAGTAGAGGATGCCTGGATATTTTTTTTAAATGCCTTCCTAACCATCTTAAATAAACATGCCCCATTCAAGAAATTTAGAACCAGCCCTTGGTTCTCCCCAGACCTGACTGCCCTTAACCAACACAAAAGCATCCTATGGCATCCTAAGCTAGAAACCATTATACGCAGGCAGTTAGAAAAGCCAAGGCAAGCTTTTTCAAGCAGAAATTTGATTCCTGCTACACTAACTCAAAAAGGTTCTGGGACACTGTAAAGTCCATGGAGAATAAGAACACCTCCTCCCAGCTGCCCACTGCAGTGGAGATAGGAAACACTGTCACCACTGACAAATCCACCATAATTGAGAATTTCAATAAGCATTTTTCTACGGCTGGCCATGCTTTCCACCTGGCTACTCCTACCCCGGTCAACAGCACTGCACCCCCCACAGCAACTCGCCCAAGCCTTCCCCATTTCTCCTTCTCCCAAATCCGTTCAGCTGATGTTCTGAAAGAGCTGCAAAATCTGGACCCCTACAAATCAGCCGGGCTAGACAATCTGGACCCTTTCTTTCTAAAAATGATCTGCAGAAATTGTTGCCACCCCTATTACTAGCCTGTTCAACCTCTCTTTCGTGTCGTCTGAGATTCCCAGAGATTGGAGAGCAGCTGCGGGCATTCCCCTCTTCAAAGGGGGGGACACTCTTGACCCAAACTGCTACAGACCTATATCTATCCTACCATGCCTTTCTCAGGTCTTCGAAAGCCAAGTCAACAAACAGATTACAGACCATTTCGAATCTCACCATACCTTCTCTGCTATGCAATCTGGTTTCAGAGCTGGTCATGGGTGCACCTCAGCCACGCTCAAGGTCCTAAACGATATCTTAACCGCCATCGATAAGAAATATTACTGTGCAGCCGTATTCATTGATCTGGCCAAGGCTTTCGACTCTGTCAATCACCACATCCTCATCGGCAGACTCGACAGCCTTGGTTTCTCAAATGATTGCCTCGCCTGGTTCACCAACTACTTCTCTGATAGAGTTCAGTGTGTCAAATCGGAGGGTCTGCTGTCCGGACCTTTGGCAGTCTCTATGGGGGTGCCACAGGGTTCAATTCTTGGACCGACTCTTTTCTCTGTATACATCAATGAGGTCGCTCTTGCTGCTGGTGAGTATCTGATCTACCTCTACACAGACGACACCATTCTGTATACTTCTGGCCCTTCTTTGGACACTGTGTTAACAACCCTCCAGGCAAGCTTCAATGTCATACAACTCTCCTTCCGTGGCCTCCAATTGCTCTTAAATACAAGTAAAACAAAATGCATGCTCTTCAACCGATCGCTACCTGCACCGACCCGCCTGTCCAACATCACTACTCTGGACGGCTCTGACTTAGAATACGTGGACAACTACAAATACTTAGGTGTCTAGTTAGACTGTAAACTCTCCTTCCAGACCCATATCAAACATCTCCAATCCAAAGTTAAATCTAGAATTGGCTTCCTATTTCACAACAAAGCATCTTTCACTCATGCTGCCAAACATACCCTTGTAAAACTGACCATCCTACCAATCCTCGACTTTGGCGATGTCATTTACAAAATAGCCTCCAATACCCTACTCAACAAATTGGATGCAGTCTATCACAGTGCAATCCGTTTTGTCACCAAAGCCCCATATACTACCCACCATTGCGACCTGTACGCTCTCGTTGGCTGGCCCTCGCTTCATACTCTTCGCCAAACCCACTGGCTCCATGTCATCTACAAGACCCTGCTAGGTAAAGTCCCCCCTTATCTCAGCTCGCTGATCACCATAGCATCACCCACCTGTAGCACGCGCTCCAGCTGGTATATCTCTCTGGTCACCCCCAAAACCAATTCTTTCTTTGGCCGCCTCTCCTTCCAGTTCTCTGCTGCCAATGACTGGAACGAACTACAAAAATCTCTGAAACTGGAAACACTTATCTCCCTCACTAGCTTTAAGCACCAACTGTCAGAGCAGCTCACAGATTACTGCACCTGTACATAGCCCACCTATAATTTAGCCCAAACATCTACCTCTTTCCCTACTGTATTTAATTTATTTGCTCCTTTGCACCCCATTATTTTTATTTCTACTTTGCACATTCTTCCATTGCAAATCTACCATTCCAGTGTTTTACTTGCTATATTGTATTTACTTTGCCACCATGGCCTTTTTTTGCCTTTACCTCCCTTAACTCACCTCATTTGCTCACATCGTATATAGACTTGTTTATACTGTATTATTGACTGTAAGTTTGTTTTACTCCATGTGTAACTCTGTGTCGTTGTATGTGTCGAACTGCTTTGCTTTATCTTGGCCAGGTCGCAATTGTAAATGAGAACTTGTTCTCAACTTGCCTACCTGGTTAAATAAAGGTGAAATAAATAAATAAAATAATGGTGAATAGGTGTTTGAAATGAAAACATCAGTAGCCATACAGGTATACCCAATATGGGGATATGGACCCAGTATGGGAATATGGACCTAACTTTCATCTGTTGCAATCCTCACCAAACTACACAGAGAATAAGCGAGTTCAGGAGAGACTATAAGACTGTTTTTATGAATGCCCGAGGCACTGAACACTCCACATACACCAACTCCACACACAAGGTTGTCTGAATGAGAACGAATGAGAGTTGAGTAAGATTAATCCATCCAGTCTACAGAACAGAAGCCGTACGTGAGATAGGCCTCAAAGGCCTAGATCTCCACTGAGAGACGAGCAGTCGACATCAATCTCCTTGATAAAAGGCCTCTCTGTGAGGTTAAGTTGACTCTTGACTCTGTGAAGCAGTATTCATTATGAAAGACAGCAGATGATGTTTCATCCAGAAACGATGTCCTTGTCATTAGTGTATGGGTCATCCCCAGAGAGAATATGTACTCATGTTAAAAGTAATGAGACTTTCGTCACATAATCTATTGTGATTAAAACAGAATCCCACAGACATGACTGGTAATTAGTTTAATGGACAAAAGGCACACAATAATGACCAACTAAATTACTTTAAAATGGAGATCTGTGTTTGTCAGAGTAGATAGGGTGGGACCAGGCTATAGGCTAATAAAAGGAAACAGCTTACATAATTCTAGTGACAAGTATTGGGAAGTGCGTGTGTGCATGTGAGTGTGCGTGTGTGCGTGCGTGCGTGCGTGCGCGTGTGTGTGAGTCACAAATGTCTGTGTTTGGACTCCATTATCACAGCATCAGTAAAGTAGCTAGGTCTACTCAGCAGATGGGCCCGTTCATCTCATGGTCTGACTGATTTAACAGTCTGACCCGATAAAGATTGATACAAGGAGAGTGTATGGTAGTGATTAACTGTCTGTAGATTTCATTCACCCACTGCACTGATTGTTCTGTAAGTTCTTAAGGTTATAGCCTTTCCCCATCAAATACTTGGCATTACAATAAAGACATTCAATGTGGCTTCCCTTTTAAGGAAAAAAACACACAGATGTGTGTCAATCACCATTGTTCATTTCAAGCATTCATCATCTCACGATGTGTATGTGCATGCAGGTGTGTTAGTGTGCATGCATGTGTGTATAATACCACTCGTTAGAGGTCAGCCCATAGTATATACTCTATGTTATACTCCACTGGAGATATGGGTTGACTGGCTCTTATAACCCTCTCTGGCTTGACCTTGTTTAGAGGGAAAGTCAGTCAGAGATGGTACTGGTCAGAGCTAACCGATTGTCCGATAAATTATCTCATCAAAGACATTTCCTTCCCTTCATTGTGAAGTATAAACAAAATGCATAAACAAAAATAGACTTTCGTGCCCAAAAGCTTGTTCAAAATTGCATTTGCCTCAATGGTTCTGCCCATGCTCTCACAGACACCATAATGGTTCAGATACAATAATGCAATGTCTATGGTTTTGCCCCATGCTGCGTCAGACCATAAACTTCAAGTGGAGAGAGAGACGATCACAAAGATACATCTAGACAATGGTGCTCAGCCTTGGAATGTGAGTGGTAGAGAAAGGATTCTATGGAATCTTAATACCTCAGCTGAGCTCCCTTCATGCCTAACTGTGTTTGTTAGTGACACAGTCATGGTTGTTGCATTCAATAATTTCTAGTCCTGAAGCCTTCACCAAGTGGCTACCTAAGTGTGTTTGAATTAAAAGGAAACCCTTTATGGCCATTTATTATACAGTACATTTCATAAGGCCGGTAGTTTTGACCTAGTTATCCCCAACAATGTGGTCTGAAAATCTTGTCTCATGGACCACATCAGATCTGCAAGTCACAATAATCTGGTTTGTGAAGTGATTAGTAATTCCTATCGGAATCCAGACAGAGGTACTGTATCCAACAAATGTAATATTTTATCACCCACCTGCATTAAGAATGACTTCTATGGTGAAGGACTTGACAAACAAGACTACCTAAACAACCATCTTAGTAACCATTTTATAGATTGGATTAGTTTAGAAAAATGTAAGTTATTTATCTTTGTATAGTATTTGATCAATTTATCAATCAATGTGCACATAGATTCAACAAAAAAAGACCAAGGAGGTTTTCCAATTCCTCGCGAAGAAGGGCACCTATTGGTAGATGGGTAAAAAAAAGCAGACATTTCTGTACATCACTTTGAGATATCAGCTGATGTAAGAAGGGCTTTATAAATATATTTGATTTGATTTGACATTGAATATCCCTTTGACAATGCACTATGCAGAAAACGCTCCGCCATTTCCTGGTAAAATTCAAATAGTTTGCCTAATTTCAGTTTGTGACAAAACAAGCAAGTATAGTGTAGAGAATCATTGTACCATCTAAACCACTCTGAAATATATTTTCCATAACTAAAAATATTGTATTTTCAGCTGTTTGAAGCTGGTGTACAAAACCGAAAGTAAAAGACAAAACAAAACTAAGAATCGGGAAGCATAGAAATAGCCCAATGAGTCATCGAGTGACAGTTTTGACTTAAAATCTATGGCAAGACCTAAAATTTGACAGAGACCAATTTGACAGAGTTTGAAGAATTTTGAAAAGAGTAATGGACAAATGTTGTACAATCCAAGTATAAAAAGCTCTCATTGACTTACCCAGAAACACTCACAGCTGTAATCGCTGCCAAAGCTGCTTCTATTGACTCAAGGGTGTGAATACGTGCATGAGATATTTCTGTATTTGATTTTCAATAAAATTGCAAACATGTTTTTTTTTAAATCACGTTTTCAGTTCAGTCTTTATAGGAAGATGGATAACAACAGTCTATAATAAGGCTTTTTGGGAGGAGGATACAAAAAAAAAAAATCCAATATATTTATCAGCTTCCTTTTATTGGGCCCAAGGGAATTGTCTTGAACTCAATTTTGCCCCAAATTAAGCCTTTTCCATCTGTCTCCTATTCAAATTGAGTAGTGTGTCATTGTAGATATCCAGAAACGGAACCACAGACATAGAGAACAAAACCTAATCAGCTAGCGGAACTCAGAACTCACCAGCCCTGATTCAGTGGTTGGAAGGGTGGGCCATATAGATACAATGTAATAGTGTTCTACAGTATTTTATTCTGTGGGTGTTTCTGATTCTATGGAAAGGAAAGGTGTGGCTATTTTGGCTAAACAACCAATCGCGCCTTTCTGTCCCCCTGGTCACCCACCAAAGACGAACAAAAATAACACAGTCATAATGAATCTGTTTATGGTTTTGTGACAATCAACATCTTAAGGAATCTAACTGGGCCTGGGGAAATAGCCAGAGGCAGTATTCACTAGTCACCATAGACGTTATAACTGCACCTGCTCTGTACCATAGACATACACTAGCTGACTAGAACACCTACCCAACTGCATTCCACTGGAATCTATATAACCTTTTCTGCTAACTGACTGTGTCAGGCTGATGCCTCATTCATACTCATGGGTATTATATGGGGCGGCAGGGTAACCTAGTGGTTAGAGCGTTGGACTAGTAACCACAAGGTTGCAAGTTCAAACCCCCAAGCTGACATGTGTCGTTCTGCACCTGAACAGGCAGTTAACCCACTGTTCCTAGGCCGTCATTTAAAATATGAATTTGTTCTTAACTGATTTGCCTAGTTAAATAAAGGTAAAATAAATATTCTAGTCAATCAAAGCGCTAATGTGTGTGTTGCCAGTGCACCATTATCCTTAGTTAATTATGGAAATATACTGGCTTGAATGTTTCATGGCCCTCATTGGCACACACACAACGCAGGCACTTGTACTATATCTTGGGTATTTTCCCCTTAATCTTTTCCTTTTTGTTTATACTGAAGGTAAACTCTGTGCTACTGCCCAGGGAGTTCAATCATTATCACTAGCGCTAACAGAGAACTTAGCCCTGAATTCAAACACACACTGGGGTGAATTAGGGGTTAATTGGCTAACGCTGAATAAGCCCTCATGCACGAATGCGCAGACACACGCAAACACAAACACACACATACAGTACAAAGCCTCCACTCCCAGGTGCGTTGAATAGAGGAGAGATGATAATGGTGCCACTGTAAAAACAAACACAGCTAATTTAGAAATAAATCACAATTTCACAGGAAACAGGGAGAGAGAGGAGAGAATTGTCCGTGTGGTCTCCTTCTTAGTTGCTTAGTTAGCAGACAGGCTTCTTGCTCCTTTGAATTCATGTTGTTGTGGCAGTTCTCTGTTGAGCACCATCACCCCAGAGAAATTGTCTATTTAAACCCATGTACAGCTGCTGGTGGAGGCAGATTGTGGGCCTCTCCCCCCTCTTATCTCTGTGTATGACACCCTGCCGTTAGGTGTGTGTGTGTGTGTGTGCCTGTGCGTGTGCGTGCGCGTGTGCGCGTGCGTGTGAGTGCATGCGTACTTGCTTGCGTGAGTGCGGGCAAGCGTGTGTACAGTATATGTGTGTGTGTGTGTGAGAGTAATATGACATTTGAAATCTCTTTATTCTTTTGGAACTTTTGTACGTGTAATGTTTACAGTTCATTTTTTATTGTTTATGATCTATTTTACCTGCTCTGGCAATGTAAACATGTGTTTCCCATGCCAATAAAGCCCTTACAGAAGCGACCTGACAGAAGCGCCATTATCTGGTAATGGTTGGCAGAGGATTTATTCAACTAATTACTAAACTCATCATGTCGTCAGGGGGAGAAAGATGTGCCAAACCAAAATCACCCCAAATAGATCAGCTTGACAGAGGAATTGTTCAACCATTCCTTAGCAGGGTGTGCTTGATCTGTATGGGTGAGTGGCAGTTCTGAGTGTGTGTGTTTGAGTGAATATTTTGAGTGCCTGTGTGTGTGTTCCCATCCCTCAACAGGTGTTATATTTATCTAGCTACAACCCATTGTATTTAGAATAAATAGGTTGTGACTCAGGTAGAACCTGATATAATAGTACATTGATGTCAGCTCTTTAGCCAGACAAAACAAATACTCAACATGAATTATAAATCATCATAAAAGCAAAGTCCCAGGTATGTCCTACAAAATATAAATCTCCATAAAACAGAACAAGTATTAGTTATGAAATAGCCCTAATTTGTTTCACTGTACCAAATGATTCTGTTGATATCCTAACAGGCTTGGTGTGGCTCCAGAGAGAAGCGCCTCCTCTGTTACAGGAGCAGAGCGGTCGGCTTGGAAACAGTGCCAACAGTAACATCACATAATGAAGCTGCCTCAGCGTTTTCTCTTCCTCTATAATTGGAAGTTATTAAATATCAAGATGAGGGCATCGATATCTGGCAGGGAACCCTGTGATATCTCAACTGCACCATCTACTACTACAGTATATATTCTGTACAGTGGTTCAGTACAGGCAATGATAGCAGGACAAACCCAGTTGGCTGTACTCGCTGTGTGGGGAACCCCCCATCTAGTTTTGTGTTTGCTTCTGCTTTGGCTACGTCACCTTTGGGTCATCCTTTGGCTATTTGTCAGCCAAGGGAATATACTTCCTTAGTAATATACTGTGGAGCGCTAAAGAGACAGTGTGCCCCCCCCCCGATAGCTTTATGCTGATGAAGTGTCAAAACACTCTTGGAGAGTGCCCGTCTTCCGAAGCTCTGTTGCCAGACTGTACTGCTGTCAAGTGTAATCCCTCTGCACTTTATATCTGCAGAGAAATAAACCTCTGTCCGATAACATTAAATATTCAACAATGTTTAGGGAGGGTTGTCTTTCTCATAGATAGAGACTGCCATAAGCCCCCTGCGGATTTGTTTTTATAAAGTCAGCAGTGAGAGGATTAGTGAAGCCCACTTTCAGCCACCCACTCATGTACTGTAACCTACTGTACTTTAGTGAGGTTCATGCTCAATTTCAGTGAGAGGATTACTATGACTATAAACGAGAAAACAACTTTTGTTTTTATTGCCCGGCCAGCTTAGATGATCCATATTAAGTCAAATCAGATCAGAGGCAATAATAGGCTAATGCTGAAGACGTGATAATATAACAGCATAATTCACATAATAACATCATTCCTATAATGCTATCAGTGAGAACTAAAATAACCCAGTCTTTAATATACTCCCATTGCCTCTGTAATATCACTTTAATACGTGACTGTATAATGGGATCCTGCATGTTCTGAGGTAGGTTGGGTGACCTTTGGCAGTCCTTCACAGGATGCCTGGCTCGTTATCAAAACCAGCCAGGGAGACTACTAGCCTGGTCCCAGATCTGTTTGTACTTTTGCCTACTTCATTGTCATTGGAATTATGACAATTTCATAATTACAAAATAACACATCAGTGCCGCGACACTCAACATTCTCACACAATGATATTTATTTACTTTTGTGCGAGGAAAGAAAAGGGTAGTGATAGCCTACTGAAGCTACATTGATTTAACCTTTGGCCTCTTTGTCTTCCACAGTTTTCATCTGCAGTTTCATGGTGGCAGCGCCCATCTTCGGTTACCTGGGCGACCGTTTCAACAGGAAGATCATCCTAAGCTGTGGCATCTTCTTCTGGTCCGCCGTCACCCTCTCCAGCTCCTTCATCACCAAAGAGGTATGATGCCACTTCCTCTACATACAGGAAGTCATGTATCCAAACCTCTTCAGTAAGAGAGGACCACTGCTCAAATTGTAGACCTAATTCAAGAACAGACAAAAGCATTACCCATGAGTTTGGTTCTACCATCATCACCCACGATGACCCCTATGAGGGAAGGTTTGATGTTTTGATGTGCAACACATCAGAAGTAAGTAGAAGAGAGAACTCCAGGGGCCGTTTCACTGAGTGTGCTAAATGTTTTGTTATAATCTCCAGCACATGAAGGTTAGTGACCGCACCACAGTTTGAAGTGCACTGACGTGTACTGTGCAGCCAAAACAAAGTTGTCTTGCTAATGTAGATTAGATGACATGCTCATTTAGTGTGACGCTGACTTCACAGCCTTTGTAGACATTCTATTATGGCTCTATCGCTCTCTCGCTCGCTCTCCCTTACTCTCTCTCTCCCACACTCTCTCTCTTTCTTTCTCTCTCTCTCACTCTGTCTCCCTCGCTTTGTCTCTGTGGGGCATCCTGTCTGCTTTCTCCTCTCTCTTTGCCTCTCCCCCCCTCTCTATCTCTCCACCCCCTCCCCTCTCTCTCTTTCACTCTCTCTCTCTCTCTCTCTCTCTCAGAAAATGGAAGTTAAAATTGGTATTAGGAAATCGGTTACAATTAAGCACCTGACTGAGAGAGAGAGAGAGAATGAGAGTCACTACAGTATTATATAGCAGACAGAGTTGAGTGCATCATGGAGCATCAGAGGATAAGGCCAGCAGGCCATGTGGTCTGATTCCGCTTTGGTTTGGCCTCATGCTATGTGTTGTGGGGGGTTAACCTCTAGCTGATTTGGGGAGGGGAAGAGGGGCTCCTTCCATCAGATATACAGGTCTTATTCAGCTGTGTGTGTGTGTGTGTGTGTGTGTGTGTGTGTGTGTGTGTGTGTGTGTGTGTGTGTGTGTGTGTGTGTGTGTGTGTGTGTGTGTGTGTGTGTGTGTGTGTGTGTGTGTGTGTGTGTGCATGCGTACTTGCTTGCGTGTGTGTGTTTGCATGTACATCTGTGGAGTGTATTAGTTTGCATTTGTGTACCTTTGTCTGTGTCCATGTGTATGAGTTCAGGTCAGGACTGTGAATGTATATCTAGGCCCTATGTGTGCTCCAGGGTTTTCAGATCCAGAAATCCATTGATATGGGTGTTAATTAGAGCGCTAGTTCAGCCCAGAGCTGTTAACAGTGAGGGGACTGACAGCTTAGGTATGTTTGTCCTAGGTTGATGGCCCCATGGGGCCACAGTCTGACTACACTAATCTCATGTGTAGCCCTGCTCCATGGAGCTGCGATGGCCGCCAGCTGCCCCTGGGGGAATACAGCCTGGCTCTCTCTGCTCTCTGCTGTCACTGCTAAGGCTGAGCTGACAGGAAAAGCCAGCCACCATCACCCATTGGCCCATCTCCCTCTGACACATCATGCCATAAAGGCCATCCCTGATGAGGTTATCAGGCGGGTTCTCCAGCGCGCGCACACACACACACACACACCCTTCATCTCCACACTTCCCCTCCCTCCCTCATCGTATTTATCTCCAGAGATGTCCCCTAATCTGTCAATCAAACTGAATCACAGTGGTCTGTTACGTAACAGCCTCCAGTGCAGCAACCACGAGATACAACATTAATACCACTCAAAACTGATGCTAATCATTAGCCATTTATAAACCCACTCTGGGCATTTTGGATGTATTTATTTTGGGGAAGCTTTTTAACCAAAATTACATTTTGAATGTATATAAGTGGAATTAGTCAGTTTGACTGTGTAGAGCTGACATAGTCTCAAAAGCCTAATTATTAGTCCACAGTCACAGAGCCGTGATAGTCTGCCGGACCTTTTTGACATATGTAGCTGATGTTGTTGATAGTAGCTTTCCCTGATTAATTGTGTGCCATAGAAAGCATAACTGTGAGGTGTTTCCCAATTATCATCCTCAAAGGATTACTTCGAGGATGACTTCAAATTAGACCGCATGTTAATGTTCCTCGTTAGTTAATTAATTAATTAACAAAGTCTTGTCACTAGAGGGATTCTCTCTTTCAAATCCAACCTAATCCCTTTACTGCCTCTGACAGGAAACCAAAAAGCCTAAATGTCTCAGGGTGCTGCGAGCGACAGCAATTATGCACATGTTTTAACATGCTGGTATTACAGAAATGCATCTTTATTTTTCATTTGGTCCCAGAGGAAGAGGATTTGTTATATTTTTTACATTTCATTCAGTTTTGATCTTATAAACCTAGACTGGGGGACAGAATGCATGGATAAGTGTTGATGTTTTTGTTCAAATGGCTGCCTCATTTGAACCAAGGAGCACTCATGGTCTAGCAACCACACACAAAAAACAATAAATGACATGCCCTTAAAGGGATACTTTGTCCACTTCCCCAGAGTCAGATGAACTCGTGGATACAATGTGTATGTCTCTGTGTTTAGTTTGAAGGAAGCTGCTTACCAGTGTAGACTTCCAGTACCTGCGCTAACACTAGTTTACATTGGCAAAAAAAAAAAGTCCAACTTCCTTCATACTGCATGCAGAGACATACAAATGGTTTCTACAAGTTCAGATGTTTCCCTTTTAGAAGAGGAGAAAATAGCTCTGCTGTACAGTGATTCATTTCATTACATTTCATTATTTCATTTCATACTGTAACAGTCCAACAGATAACAATGATGTAACCATAGTCATAATTCATTCAAAACAACACTGCATGTGGCTACTGTTACAGTCCAACGCATAAGAATGGGACTGTCATTTTAGTCATAGTTCATTCAAAATCAAACTAATAAGACACGGTGCAGGCCAGTAGGTGAGGAAACAATCATTTAGGGCAGCAGAGTAAACACATATTATTCACAACAGCACCAAGATTCATGAATAACACAACCATTACTTGGACGTGAGTGAGCGGATGCCTCCCCTGTGTCACAGCACATCAGTGTTTATACTGTTTATATCTTGTACTGGTGTATTTTGAAATACCGACAGTATGATTTTCAATACTGTTAAAAAGAAGGAAAAAATAATTTGTCATTTGGGGGGGTTGGGGGGGTTGGGGGCTCCCTCGCCTCACGGAGGCTGCGGGGGTGCATTCGACCCCACTGCTTATAACTAACTATAAGTTAAAGTATAACTATGAGATATCTAAGATGTGTTCTAAATTATATCCAGCTCAGGGCTCCAGCTATGCATTTGGTTTGCTAACTTGCTAGCTAACATGCTGACCACACCGCACCACATCATTGCACCCACACTGCTCGTGTGCGTAAACGAGCGTCTGTGTAGCCAGGTGCTAAAATAGAACTTGGTTCTATTTGTGAGGCTTGACGCGCTGCAAGTCCCGCCTCTCACATCTTCTCATTGGTTTTTAGGAGCATATACAGTTGAAGTCGGACGTTTACATACTCTTAGGTTGGAGTCATTAAAACTTGTTTTTCAACCACTCCACAAATGTTTTGTTAAAAACTATATTTTTGGCAAGTCGGTTAAGACATCTACATTGTGCATGACAGAAGTAATTTTTCCAACAATTGTTTACAGACAGATTATTTCACTTATAATTCACTGTATCACAATTCCAGTGGGTCTGAAGTTTACATACACTAAGTTGACTGTGCCTGATAGGCTAATTGACATAATTTGAGTTAATTAGAGGTGTACCTGTGGTTGTATTTCAAGGCCTACCTTCAAACTCAGTGCCTAATTGACATCATGGGAAAATCAAAAGAAATCAGCCAAGACCTCAGAAAAAAAATTGTAGACCTCTACAAGTCTGCTTCATCTTTGGGATCAATTTCCAAATGCCTGAAGGTACCACGTTTATCTGTACAAACAATAGTACACAAGTATAAACACCATGGGACCATGCAGCCGTCATACCGCTCAGGAAGGAGACACGTTCTGTCTCCTGGAGATGAACTTACTTTGGTGTGAAAAGTGCAAATGTATCCCAGAACAGCAGCAAAGGACCTTGTGAAGATGCTGGAGGAAATTACATTTAGTTTTGATACTTAAGTACATTTTAAACCAAATACTTTTAGAATTGTACTCAAGAAGAATTTTTCTGGGTATGATAATCTGGATACCATTCAACCCTAGCATATTTCATCGCTGACATGATGTTTTGTGTGTGTGTGTGTGTGTGTGTGCTTGACCCCGTGCTGTGGCTTGTCATCCACCTGGATCAGAGTGTGACAGCAGTATGAAACACCCCGCTATCCCTTGCTCACTGCCTTTTATTAATCCCTGCACAGAGCTGTCACTACAGAGGGCAACCCCCCGACGCACACACACACACACACATGCAGGAACATACACACACATGCACAAACACACACACGTGACACACACACTAATGCCTCCTCGGGACATCAGTTATAGATGCAGAGAGAGAGACATAGAGAGAGATTGAGAGAATCTTCTGTTACATTAGATAAGGGTCATAAAAACAGTAAGAACAAGATACAACTCAGCCACGTAGGATAACCCTGCGTATGCCAGTCTGTTCACATTCCCATCTTGTAGGCCTAATTCCCTCCAACCCACTGGGAATTACGTAACAGGACAAGAAGTCCTGTTGTTTTTTCTGGGAATGACAGTCAATGTTAAAACTGGGTAACACTTTACTGTAGGTGTCCTTATGCATGCATTCATTAAGCCATTATTACATCTATATACCACATAACATTTGTCATAAGCTGTCATAAGTAGTTTGAAATAGTTATGAGTCACTGCATGGGATGTTATTAAACCGTTTATAATGGGTGTTCAAAATGGCTGTTCATCCTATTGTCACATGCTCTAATGTCAACTGTTAATGACAATGGCTATTATTTTAGTCTACTTGGAGAATATCTTCTTCTTGAACTGCACTGTTGGTTAAGGGCTTGTAAGTAAGCATTTCACGGGAAAGTCAACACTTATTGTATTCGGCGCATGTGACAAATAAAATTTGATTTGATACTACACAGTCTCTATGACAACTTATGTCTTACATGCTGCATAGGAGTCTTACATACCAGGTGTTATAACGTGGTCTTATGTTATTTACCAACCTCTGTGTCACATAACATTGAATGGAATGATGGGCGTCATAACCATGTCATATGCCCTTATAGAGTGTGCACAGACACCTTAAGTAGAGTGACAATAATTGGATGAATTATAAAATGGTTATGAATGTGCTTATACTACAGGATTAGTTGAGAGTATCACAAAACTTTGCCATTCACAGTATCTCCAAGAATCACGAGCAAATGGCAGCACAGATGTACTTAGGATTTGTATTGATTTAAGGACACATAATATCAACAACTTGCTAAGAAAACACATACTTTTTTTAAACGAAACAGACAACAAAATCAGCATTGCTGGGGCACAACAAGATTTGTGACAACTGTGAAAAAGGGAAGATGTGCAGTAACAATGACAGCTATGTTATGAAATCAGGTAAAAGTAGCTAGTTGATGTTGCATTTGCAACATTTCATTGGCCCACTGATGGTTAGCTATCTAGCTAAGAATCTGCTTGCGCTAGCTAGCTAACTTCACTAGCAACAGGTAGAATAAAAAATGTACTCAGTACAATATATACTCAATATTGAGATAAAAACGGTCCAATCCGCTTTTATCTCAATATAAAATCATGTCTGGGTAATAATTATGTACCTTTTTAATATAAGGGTCAAAAAGAACAATTTCTCAAGCAAGAATTTTGCTAGGACTGTCTGGGAGTGGTCTGAGTGGGGATGTAAAAACTGAAAACTACAGTAGTTATTATTGGCAGGACAGAGATTTTGAACTCTCTTTCTTTTCTGGTATATTAACAAATGTACCCCCTGGTGATGTCACCAGGTAGACCAAAACTCCATTCCACCAAAATAGGGTTGAAATTTCACAGAGGGCTTTTCAAACAGCTCTTACACTAAAAGGGCATTATTACTAAAAGTATTATCCAACCTCGTAGTGTGGAAATATATATAAAACGCAGGAAAATCACGTTTGTGACTGCACTGGGCCTTAGTTCTGATCGATAAGTGCTTTTTGAGGTCAGTTCGATTTCAGTTCAATTATTTAAAAAAGAATCACGGTTTGCGATTTCGGTATTTTGAAATTGACATTGGTCAGTTAGTTGTTTTAAAAATAGGAAAATAACCAAAACGTCAGTTAATTGCTTACTACTGGGCCTATAACATCCTCTTTCACTTGCACTTTAAATGCAATTACCTTTTCATCTTAAAGCTGCAATATGTAACTTTTTTGGGCAACCTGACCAGATTCACATAGAAATATAAATAATAGATCTGTCGTCTCATTGAAAGCAAGGCTAAGAAGTGATATGGGAAACAGTGGGTTAACTGCCTTGCTCAGGGGCAGAACAACAGATTTTTAACTTATCTGCTCAGGGATTCGATCCAGCAAACTTTTGGTTACTGGCCCAACGCTCTTACCCGCCAGGCTACCTGCCGTCCCTGCTCTATGTATGTAACTTCTATGCTTCCCGTTCTTAAATTTTGTTTTTGCATCTTTTACGTTCGGTTTTGTACACCACATAACATGTGTACAAAACCAATATTTTTGGTTATGGAAAAGATTTTTCACAGCGGTTTGGATGGTAGAATGATTCCCTACACTATACTTGCTTGTTTTGTCACATAAACTGAAATTAGGCAAACTATTCGAATTTTAGCAACCAGGAAATGGCGGAGCGATTTGTGCATAGTCCATCTTTTGATACATGTTATTTAACTCAAACTAATGTTATTATTATCCATGTTATTTGCTTTAGCTAGCTAGGTTTTCCACATGATGAGCTGACATCTCTTCTCTTCTACCATCTTATATTAATCGGAACCCTTATTCCAATTTCATCGATATGATTCCCTGGCACAAGAATTCTCAATAACGTTTAATTTGATCTCCAAACTGTTAAAGACATTTCAGGTATATGATTTGCTGACGCAAATGGACAATTTTGCCAATCAAATGAAAAGTTATTGAGCCTTCTTGTGTCAGCGAATCATATCGCTGAAATCAGAAGAAGAAAGGTGGGACTTACCAATATAACAACACAGAAGCGAAAAGTTCACGTCACTGCAAACCAATAGCACATTGGATAATGTTATTTAGATTGAGTTAAACAATGTGATACAAAAGTAATTAAATATATGTGAAAGATAATGTATTGTGTGATATGCTGCAAAGTAAGCTTTATAATTCAGAATTACCCCTTTAGGAAGCAAACTAGCTAGCTAGCCATCGATGGGGGCACTGCTTGTGCTGTCATGCCACTATGGTGTGAATGGCTAGGAAACTACTCTCAAGTATACCGTCAAACAAAACACATTGTTTGGACTGTGTAGAGCGCGGCTCTCCAACCCAGTTCCTAGTTACCTAACTAACTAGCCAGCTAAGTAGATAACTACCTACCCATTTTTTTTGTATAATATAGATGCTGTCTTTGTTACTGTAGCATGCACATCTTTTTCACAGCTGTCACAAATCCTGTTGATTTAGTTTAGTTCAACCCATCCCCTGGTATAACTGTTTTATAACATCTGAAATTAATGTCACTTTACTTCAGGTGTCTGAGAGAGAGAGAGAGAGAGAGAGAGAGAGTTATTTTGAGTTTTTATAAAACCTTTATTTTTTACTCAAGTGTTAACATAAATAATGACACTGCCTTTTCAGAAATGAAACAACAAATGTAATTCCTAAACAAAAATAAATACATAACATATACATTCAACTCATTTCATCAGCAAAAAATAATTTCCCCTCCTCTACAAAACAAAGCGCTCCTTCGTAGGCCCACTTCTCCTCAAATAATAGGAGATCTTTTACAGCTGAAAAGAACTCAAAATCTACTTTTATTCTTGCTTTCACTAATCCTTTAAAAACACATCTTACATCCTGCCCATATCCCGTTTCTATCTTATGTTTCCTACTCAGAAAAATTGACATCTTAGCTTGTCCCAAAATAAAATGTAACATTTGACATTTTCTTTTCTGTTGTTTACTATATTGAAAACCCAAAATAAAAACAGTGTTATTGAAAAACTCCCCTACAGCTTTAAACAAAGATTCCAGCATTTCCAATAGAGGTTTTATCCTCTCACACTCCATAAAACAGTGACAAAATGGTTTCTCTTATATTACGAAAAGGACATCCATCTCTAACATCTGAGTTAATAACAGATACAAAAGCATTAACTGCAATGATGTCATGTAAAACCCTCCATTGCATATCACCAGTACCCTTTTGTAACGGTGGCTTGTACAGTGCTCTCCATGCTGGCTTTACCTTGTCATCAATGCCCAATTTTACCCTCCATGGAGTGTCTTTTCTATTTTTCAATTTATCTTTATTCAACACCTTGACACATCCCCTATACAAGTCCTTCCCATTCACTTCATCCAAATCCACCTCCTCCAACCCTCTCAAATCCAATTTCTTTCTGACTCTGGGATATTTGGTGTAAATCCCTAGTCTTGGAAATGACACGTCTGCATCTTGTACCTTCTTCTTGTGGCTACTAAGCATAACCCCATTCTTCTGCTGACAGAGCCTTCCTGCAGCTCCCCAGCATTTGTCCGACAATTCTTTCCGACCTCATCCCCAAATGTTTTGCCACCCGTCTTCCATCCATTAAGGCGGGCCCAGCCATGGCCATTAACTGTTTTAAGGTGATGATTTTCCCCTTCACCAGAATCTTGGAGAAATGTGGAACAGCTGCAGTTGTACAATCCAGTCTTGCCCCATACACCAGAGGTTCCTCCAACAGCCAATGCACTGACTCCGCTGAAGTTCGTCTGGACACCTTCATTATGCTCCACACTCTGAGAAGGCCTCTGTAAAACGGAGAAATCTGGCTACTATCAACCAGAAATAAAGCCTTCTTTAAACCTAATCCTCCAACCCGCTGTAATACAAGACCTGCCACCCCTCTCCACACCACATTTTCCAGTCCATAAAGCAACCTTTGAATAAACTGAAACCGGAAAGCAGCAGCCCTACTAGCAAGATGTACAAGACCTTGTCCCCCCTCCTCTTTTGACAAATACAAAACACTTTGTGGAACCCAGTGATATTTATCCCAAAAGAAATCCACAATAATTGCCTGTATCTTAGCCAGAAGGCCAGGTGGTGGTTCTAAAACTGACAACCGATGCCACAGTGCAGAGGCAATCACATTGTTAACTATAATAGTGCGCCCCCTATATGACATACGAGATAGTAACCAACGCCATCTCCACATTCTCCGTTCCACCATTTCAACCACCCGACTCCAATTTTTACCCATAGTCCCCTCATCTCCTAGGTACACTCCAAGATACTTAAAACCTCCCTTACACCATTCTAGCCCCCCTGTCAAAGCCATGATCCCTCCAGACCATTCTCCAATCTGTAAAGCACAACTCTTTTCCCAATTTACCTTTGCAAAGGATATTCCCCTAAAACGATCAACCATTAGACTCAAACTATCCACCTCCGCTTGATTTTTCACTAACACAACTACATCATCAGCATAGGCTGAGAGACGAATAGGAGGAATATCCTCTGAAAAGTACACCCCTGCAATGCGACTTCTAATGCTATTTAGTAGTGGCTCTATAGCAATGGCATATAACATTCCTGACAAAGAACATCCCTGCCTAATAACTCTACACACTTTAAAAGGAGCACTCAAACCACCGTTAACTTTCAATACACTTTCAATGTCACCATATATCACCTTTATCATGGCAATAAAACCAGAGCTGAACCCAAACGCCTCAAACGTGTGCCATAAATATTGATGTTCAACTCAGTCAAATGCCTTTTCCTGATCAATTGAAATTAGACCAGCATCCAAACCAATAGCCCTAGAGACGTCCAAAAAATCACGTATCAGAGAAATGTTATCCCCTATCTGCCTGCCAGGAACACAGTAGGACAGATCCGTATGTATGATTTGCCCCATCACCTCCCTCAGCCTGTTGGACAAAGCCTTTGACAATATCTTATAATCAGTGCACAATAAAGCCACCGGCCTCCAGGTCTTCGGGTCACCCTTTTTGGGCAGTAGGGTGAGGACAGCCCTTCTGCAGCTTATTGGTAGTAACCCTCCGGTTAAACTATCATTAACTACTTCTAACCAATCCTCTCCCAACATAACCCAAAAAGACTTAAAAAAGTCAACGGGAAGCCCATCAATGCCTGGTGCCCTTCCATTTTCCATGCCTTTTAATGCAGTGTATAAATCCTGCAAAGACAATGGTTGCTCAAGCTCAACCTGAGCTTCTGCAGCCACCTTTGGGAGCCCATCAAAGAACTGCTGTGTCACTGTTTTATCCTCTTTGTACTCACACTTGTAGAGCTCAGCATAGAACTCTACTGCCCTCTTTCTAATTTCACTAGGGCTAGTGAGCTCTTGTCCAACAGCTGATTTGAGACAATGAATAATTTTTCTTTGTCCATTCTTTTTCTCTAAACCAAACAAAGAAAAATTTGGATGAGGCATCCATTTCAGATATTCCCTGAAACCTACTTCTCACCAATGCCCCCTGTGCTCTGATACCCAGCAGGTCTGCCAATGCAGCTTTTCTCCTCTTGAGGGCCTGAGTATGGCCTCGATCTCCTGTGGTCTCAACCAACGTCATGAGTTCCACTATTTCAAACTCTAGGGCTTTCATTGATCTGGTGATAACCTTGGTGACATTCCTCGTGTATTGATTACAAAATTGTTGAATCTGGATTTTCCCTATATCCCACCACTGTTGAAGGGATATAAAACTGGCCTTTTGAGACCTCCACCTCTCCCAGAAAAAACTGAAACAGTTCCTGAAGTGAGCATCACTCAATAAAGTTATATTAAAATGCCAGTATGCGCTTTTGGGTTTTACATCGTTAATGAACACCACCTCTGTTATTAAACAATGATCAGAAAATCCCACTGGGGTTATCACACTTGATTTACAGACCTGAGATTGATGCTCAAAAACATAAAACCTATCTAACCTGGCCATAGAGATGATGTTCTCTCTCACATGCGCCCAGGTGTACTGCCTTGTTCCTCGATGTTGAGTCCGCCAAATATCACACAGTTCATGTGTTACAATGAGGTGTTTTAAAAAAGTCCTTGAGGCTATATGAGGTTCTTGGTGATTTCTATCTAAATCGCTAACTGTGCAGTTAAAATCCCCAGCAATAAATAAATCTTCTTTGTTACATTTCTCAATGGTATTTGATAATGTCTCTAAAAAACATACCCTCTCAACTGTCACCACTGGGGCATATACATTTATCAGACACATAGTGATGTTTTCATACCTTGCTCTAACTTTTAATAACCTCCCCTCAACTACCTCTTCAACCTCATATGACAAAGGCAAAGCCCCTTTTGAGAACAAGATAGCTACACCCCCACTTTTTGAGTTTTTATGACTACACACCACTGTCCCCCCCCACTCCTGTTGCCACATAACTTCATTTTCCAAATTACTATGCGTTTCTTGTAGAAAATGTGTCACTTCCCTTTCCCCTAATTAACTCATACACCATGGCTCTTTTTTTACCATCTCTTGCCCCATTTTCGTTTAAAGAAGAAATCTTAAAACTGCTCATGGATGAACAAAAATATACAGAGGAAGATACAGCCACCACATTTCTTTACAGAGTTGCAACTGAACAAACTGCAACTGAACTCTTTCATTTTCTTTAGAATTTACATCACTTATCACTCTCGTGAGCACTTTCTTGAGTCTAGCAATTTCAGGGCTTTTCAAACTTCCCCCTGTAATTCTTGACTTCAGAAACTTTGCTGATTCAATAAACAATTCATGTTCAGGGAAAAAATCAGTTACATTGTAATCCTGCATATATTTCTTCCCTTTTGTCAACTTCAGAAATTGACGTATCTTCTCGATCCCATACCTCCCTTCCACCCCATTTATCTCACTATATTGTTGTGACGCGTCAGATGACTCACTCTCGCTATCCTCCCCAGAAGAAAACTCCACCATCTCTACAACTTGTTCATCTTCAACTGATTTATCAATCCCTACCTTTCTCTTAAAATTAGACCCTTCACCACCCCTTAAATTCTTCCTTTTACTCCTTGGTATTTTGAAAACATCCGCTTCCTTTTCCGTTATTTCAATCTCCTCTTGACCTCCAATTTCATTTTCCAGCACCACCTCAGCGACGGCAGTCGCAATCTCACCTACTGTTTCCCCTCCCTCTTTGTTCTGATCTACAACAATTGCACCCGTCTCCACAATGCCTTCCTCTCCTACTTTTCCAACCACATCTGCCCACCTTCTCCCTTCCCCTGCACCCTTAGCATGTTCATCCCTTCGCGGTGGTGCGTCAGTTGCACCAGCACTAGAGCTACTACCAGGCTCAGCGTGCTCATTCTCGGGACAACTACGCACCAAATGCCCCTCTCTTCCACAGCCAAAGCATTTCATTGATTCAGTAGATGCATAGAAGACATAATCAAATCCATCAATGTTTAAAAACTGAACGCTAATTTCAGTTCATCTCCGTCCTTTTTTAACTTCTTGCGTCGCGCAATCCCGGATCCGGGATTCTATTTATAGCCTCAAGCTCATTAGCATAACGCAACGTTAACTATTCATGAAAATCGCAAATGAAATGAAATAAATATATTTGCTCTCAAGCTTAGACTTTTGTTAACAACACTGTCATCTCAGATTTTCAAAATATGCTTTTCAACCATAGCTAAACAAGCATTTGTGTAAGAGTATTGATAGCTAACATAAGCCTAGAATTCAGCCAGCAACATTTTCACAAAAACAAGAAAATCATTCAAATAAAATCATTTACCTTTGAAGAACTTCAGATGTTTTCAATGAGGAGACTCTCAGTTAGATAGCAAATGTTCAGTTTTTCAAAAAAATATTATTTGTGTAGGACAAATCGCTCCGTTTTGTTCACGTTTGGCTATGAAAAAACCTGTATCCAGTTATAGCCTCAAGCTCATTAGCATAACATAACGTTAACTATTTATGAAAATCGCAAATGAAATGAAATGAATGTGCTAGCTCTCAAGCTTAGCCTTTTCTTAACAACACTGTCATCTCAGATTTTCAAAATATGCTTTTGAACCATAGCAAATCAAGTGCCTTTGCGAAAGTATTCGGCCCCTTGAACTTTGCGAACTTTTGCCACATTTTAGGCTTCAAACATAATGATATAAAACTGTATTTTTTTGTGAAGAATCAACAACAAGTCGGACACAATCATGAAGTGGAACGACATTTATTGGATATTTCAAACTTTTTTAACAAATCAAAAACTGAAAAATTGGGCATGCAAAATTATTCAGCCCATTTACTTTCAGTGCAGCAAACTCTCTCCAGAAGTTCAGTGAGATTCTCTGAATGATCCAATGTTGACCTAAATGACTAATGATGATAAATACAATCCACCTGTGTGTAATCAAGTCTCTGTATAAATGCACCTGCACTGTGATAGTCTCAGAGGTCCGTTAAAAGCGCAGAGAGCATCATGAAGAACAAGGAACACACCAGGCAGGTCCGAGATACTGTTGTGAAGAAGTTTAAAGCCGGATTTGGATACAAAAAGATTTCCAAAGCTTTAAACATCCCAAGGAGCACTGTGCAAGCGATAATATTGAAATGGAAGGAGTATCAGACAACTGCAAATCTACCAAGACCTAGCCGTCCCTCTAAACTTTCAGCTCATACAAGGAGAAGACTGATCAGAGATGCAGCCAAGAGGCCCATGATCACTCTGGATGAACTGCAGAGATCCACAGCTGAGGTGGGAGACTCTGTCCATAGGACAACAATCGGTCGCATATTGCACAAATCTGGCCTTTATGGAAGAGTGGCAAGAAGAAAGCCATTTCTTTAAGATATCCATAAAAAGTGTCATTTAAAGTTTGCCACAAGCCACCTGGGAGACACACCAAACATGTGGAAGAAGGTGCTCTGGTCAGATGAAACCAAAATTGAACTTTTTGGCAACAATGCAAAACGTTATGTTTGGCGGAAAAGCAACACACCATCCCCACTGTCAAACATGGTGGTGGCAGCATCATGGTTTGGGCCTGCTTTTCTTCAGCAGGGACAGGGAAGATGGTTAAAATTGATGGGAAGATGGATGGAGCCAAATACAGGACCATTCTGGAAGAAAACCTGATGCAAAAGACCTGAGACTGGGACGGAAATTTGTCTTCCAACAAGACAATGATCCAAAACATAAAGCAAAATCTACAATGGAATGGTTCAAAAATAAACATATTCAGGTGTTAGAATGGCCAAGTCAAAGTCCAGACCTGAATCCAATCGAGAATCTGTGGAAAGAACTGAAAACTGCTGTTCACAAATGCTCTCCATCCAACCTCACTGAGCTCGAACTGTTTTGCAAGGAGGAATGGGAAAAAATTTCAGTCTCTCGATGTGCAAAACTGATAGAGACATACCCCAAGCGACTTACAGCTGTAATCGCAGCAAAAGGTGGCGCTACAAAGTATTAATTTAAGGGGACTGAATAATTTTGCACGCCCAATTTTTCAGTTTTTGATTTGTTAAAAAAGTTTGAAATATCCAATAAATGTCGTTCCACTTCATGATTGTGTCCCACTTGTTGTTGATTCTTCACAAAAAAAATACAGTTTTATATCTTTATGTTTGAAGCCTGAAATGTGGCAAAAGGTCGCAAAGTTTAAGGGGGCCGAATACTTTCGCAAGGCACTGTATATACATACCAAAACCCAATAGAGTGAAAAGAAATTCCATTCGCTCTCACAATCACTCCTGCTTGACGACTCACTCCCAGCATGCACGCCGACGAGAGAGAGAGAGAGAGAGAGAGAGAGAGAGAGAGAGAGAGAGAGAGAGAGAGAGAGAGAGAGAGAGAGAGAGAGAGAGAGAGAGAGAGAGAGAGAGAGAGAGAGAGAGAGAGAGAGAGAGAGAGAGAGAGAGAGAGAGAGAGAGAGAGAGAGAGAGAGAGAGAGAGAGAGAGAGAGAGAGAGAGAGAGAGAGAGAGAGAGAGAGAGAGAGAGAGAGGCTAATGGAATGTGGGTGTATAATGTAGGGCACAATGCTATAGTCCTCCACCCCTTCCCTCCTTTTACCCCCTCGCGCTTGCTGACATTTCTAGTATTTTTGGGGTTGGCAGTCTGTTTGTTTTCCTATGTTGGTTTTTGTGTTCAGCCTAGTATGGTTCTCAATCTGCCGTTACACCTTTGCTGTGTACTGTACTTAGATGCATTATTTGACAGAAACAACAGCATTACCTTTCTGATAATAGCTTTATTTTCTTGATATTTATATATTGAGTTGTGGTTCTTGTTGCTAGGCAGATTCCAGTGTTGGGGCAGAAAAGCCTCCAGTCAGTCAGTGTAAAGATATTGCAGTCGGTGACATTTCACAGGTGCTGGTCTTGACATCATTGACAGGATGTGCGAGCAAATTTGACTGGCTGAATACAGGACACAATAACAAGAGAGACAGACAGGGTAGACTAGCTGTGCCAAGTGGACTGATGCTTTCACAGCATATCTCTGTGTCAGAATACTGACAGGTACCGGAGGGCTCTGCAGAAAGTGGAACCAAATTTGACATTTCTGATAAAACACGTTCTCTCCCCAATCCATTGTCACCCCAACCCATTTTTCTCTCACTCTCTTTTTCTCTCCCTGCATTTCTCTCTCCCTTCATTTATTTCTCTTTCCATTTCTATCCATAATTGTCTCTTTATCCACCTTTCTCTCTCTCTCTCCTTCTACACCCATCCCCCTCTCCCTCCTCTCTCTTTCCCCCTCTCCTCTTCTCTCTCTTTCTCCAATCCTTCTCTCCACGCTGCATCAGACACTCATGTCATCATCTGGGATCCCCTCTGAGCATATTCTCCCATCACCAGTGTTATAATAACCATACTATACCCATACATCCCCTCTTACTGGACCCACTATGTGTAGCTCGGGAGGATAAAGCAAGGATAAAATGTGTGAGTGAAAAATAAAGAGAGAGAGAGAGCGAGTGAGACATAGAGGAGGATAAAAACAGAAAGAGAGTCATAGGAATTATATGAAAGTCTCTCAGGGGAGATAGTCTGTGTTGGACGACTCTTATTTCTATCATGGAGCGTCACTAAAGGATGTGACTACAGGAACATTTATAACAACTTGTCAGATGGCTATTTATATCAACGTTTTAATCCAGGTGGTTTAGAGGGAAAGGGAGGGTGTCATTCTGTCTTCCTGTCTCTGCCTACTATAAAACAGCTAACCGAGGGCAAAGGTTAGCTCCCACATTTTAGTGACCCTGAAAAATAGCACAGGTGTCTTTCTAATTTAATATAATTTTGGCACAGTGTCGGTACCTTTTTAAGGAACTCAGGGTTGTTCCAGCGCCTCTAAAGCCCATATCACCACCCTCTATATCTTGTTGATGTTCTCTTTGTTTGGTAAGCGTGATTTTAACAGTAACACGGACAGATTTATGAACATGCTACACTGCTGAGTAAGCATTCTGGGGGAAAAGGGAAGTGTAGACGAGAGGAACAAATCTATTCGACGACAACATGGAGGAAGCTGTGTTCTTCTGTGATGTGGCTCGGAGTAAATCTGAGTGGTTTTCTTCTGTGACTAAAATGTTTTATTTTCCTTTTAAAAATGAGTAGCATAACATGACACAGCACATAACAACATAAACATTTTTAATTAAAAGAAAGATATGTTGTATTGTCAGAAACAGTACACTTGATAGGTACAGTGAAAGGTGTTTCACAGGGTCAGCCATACTATTAGCGTAACCTCGAGTAAATTATGGTTAAGGCACATTGAAGCCCAAAACGTCATGTTATCTCCAGGTCCATGTTCCGTTATAAAGCAACATCTGTGTATAGATAGATCTGTATATCTTTCCTTAACCTCGTACTGCTCTCTTCGCTCTGCAGTATTACTGGCTGTTCGTCCTGTCCCGAGGCTTGGTGGGGATAGGTGAATCCAGCTACTCCTCCATCTCTCCGACAATCATCGGAGACCTCTTCACTAATAATAGCCGAACCATGATGCTCTCTGTCTTCTACCTGGCTATCCCCCTGGGAAGGTGAGTGGTCCCTTAGAACAACCCCCCCCCCCCCAAACATAAGATTATAATCACAATATGGAGATAATAACATCTCTATGGCCTCACCTGTCAGAGGAAATGGAGGTGAATGGTGATAGTGATGATGGTCTGTCTTTGAAATGAATATTTTCTATTCAATGTAGAATATGTCAGTTGGGCATTGTCTTTTCTTTCTTCTTTGAATTCCAATGCATGCTGAATATCAATAGCTGAGCTCTCTGAGACAGACGGTCAGCTTGCAGACATTTAGGGGAAAGGAATCGAGGAGAGGAAGGCATGGCGAATAGAATTTGACTGAAAGTTTATCAGTGAAATTATCCTTTCTGTCTGAAGGTCAGCAGACATCCCCATCTAGCCAGTCTGCCTCTTTGTGTCTGTCTCTACCCACCCAGACAGACACAAAACCCACCCAGGCAAACAAGGGAAGAAATAGAAGAGATAGATCTAAATAAAGAAGAGATTATGAAATAGCTGAGAGACGATCTCAGAGGGGAAGGGATGGAGGGAGTCTTTTTTGAGATTGTAAGGGCTATTAAGCACAAAGCTCTGGCCTTTTCAGTTCATTCAGTTGGAAAAAGGAGAGGAGGAAGAAAACAAACAAAGCAGCGGAGTGCTAAAAAATGAATGGGGTCCCGGTTGGTGGAAGGATGGATGGATGTGGTGCAGAGCAGAGCGGCACCCAGGGTTTAGGCTTATTTACTGTGGAGAGTCCCCACAGTGCACTGCTTCAAAACCTATGCTGGGGATGCGGCTGAATGATGCGGCAGAACACTGTTTTGTTCCCATCTCACACAGAAGCAGCTCCAGTCAGACACACAGAGAGACGCTATGTGAATGAGAAACACACTGCAGTCTCACAGAGTCGCACAGAGCCAGGCCATTGCTAGGCTATATCTAGCTGCAGTCGTTTTACTTTTGTCCATTACCTACATCGCCCTATTAGTTCATATGATGTGATAATCGTGTCAATGAATCTGCATTTTAAGAAAGATACAAATGTAGCTAACATAATAACACTACAATATAATGTTCGGTTTTGTTCTACATCAACATTTCATAGGAAAAGTTCCCAGTTGCTAAACTTGCTCTGTCATTGAAGTGCTTGAAAGAGAAACCAGCAAATGCCAGCAACACTATCATCCTTTATTATGGAAATTCCAATGACATTACATGCAGTCAACTAATAGTATCGATGGCAGATTGAATGCAGTTGGAGAGACAGACAGGAAAGAACATAAATGTTTCCTCTGAGGAGTTCTGGTATGCTGAGCCTTTTGATATCGCTCGGCAACAGAAACAATAGGAGGTGAAAGAGTTGGGCCTCAGTAAAGAGCCCACAAACATCCTATAGCACTCTCCCCCTGACTGTTTATCTTTACCAGGGTTGTTGTGACCATTTCCAGGAAGTGACCTCAGGGTTTACAGGAAATGGGTTCCCCCTTCAGTAAAACCCCTCAAGTTAACCATAATAGCCTAATCTATAGACTTGGCCGATGAAGAGTATAGGGTTGTGTCCTAAATGGCACCCTATTCCCTGTATAGTGCACTACTTTTGACCAGAGAATAGGGTGCCATTAGTGACAAAACCTGGGTGTCCTACCCTACCTCCCCAGAGCTAGAGGGGTGATAGTATTTTTCATGCTTGTATGAGTTTTAGTGGTGGTGTGGAACTTCCCAAACACTCTCTGGGTGGACTCTGATAAAATGATCTAGCTAGCAGTCACTCAGTGGAAATACAATGTACTGCCTGAGCCTGTTCCACTGTTATTTCTGGAGCACTAATCAGTTTAGCACGACAATGTAGACTGTTTCCCCCCCTAGTTCCCCGTCCTGTCCCTCTGTGTGCGTGTATGCGCGCACCTATGTTTGCGTGAGTCTGCACTCCCTCCAGACAGAGAGGCCCATTGAATCTCTCATAACCTTTTGAAAGCCTAATATGCTGATAAGAACCCGATTGTATGGCCTTGTTGGCTGCTCCAGACCATCCATCAATCTATCCCTCCTAATGGTCTTAATCGTCAACACACAGTCTCCTGGCCCAAGGAGCTCTGGGAACACAGGAAGTAGAAGTGTGCGTGACATGGAATGTTGGGTCGGGGGGAGACGCCCAAGTCAAAGAGCCTGATACAATAGAAAGATGGCGGATGCCCAATTCTGGTTTTATGGGACGAGTGGGGTACCAACATGTCCAGACCAGTATAAACTTAGACTTCCCACACTTCCAATAAGAAAGCAATAGGTTCAAACATAGTTGATATTTAAATCAGATATTGACAACATGGGAACATCCTTCTTTCATCAGTAACTCATCATCCTTAGGACTAAATGTACTTTTTTCAAAGCTGGAGAAATGGGGACAAAATGGTCTAACATGGACATCTGAAGGTGTCATCCACTTCAGCTAATCAGGATCCTATTGGCTGTTTTATCAGATAATCTCCCCATCTAAACATGTCAATCAGAACAGCACTGTCTTGCCTTCATTGATTATCTTCCCTCTCTATACCCTCTGGGCTCTATTTTATCAAACCTAACGCAATGGTAAATCTAAGCGCTAACAAACGCTATAGGTTTTGTTGGTATAACAGAAATATTTGCGCTATTTTCATAGCCGTTATTATGAGCGCAAAAGCTGGTGGTGGCGTGAAAGGGCTGGGTTTTGATGAATAAGCAAGTTGTAGGTGTGACTAGGGCTTGGCCACTAACTACCCAATCAAGGCATTCCATGGCTTAATAATGTATGTGTTTGTCTCAAGTTCTGTAAGTTATTGACAAGCTTTGTGTTGTCATCAATGTTTTTGTGCTAGTCCATTGTGGATTAATACTACAGTTTATTAAATAGCATAGGCTACAGTAACGAGTGATTTTTAATATTTAATAGCCAATGTTCGTCTTTGTTAACCAGATAAGAAGTGCTCTTTAGAAATGGGAATGATACAAGCCTAATGGAGTATGCACTGCAGGTAGGCCTATGTGAATTGTGAATAATGCAAAAGGCATATCTGCAAAAGCCACAAGAGTAGACCATTTTGTAACATTTTATGGATAGGCTACTTGGCTAATAAGGGCTTGTTTTTAAATCAAATGAATTGGAAAATAAGCAATTGTTACAGGAAAATAACTGAAATATTTCTACAGTAAATACAAATGTCACTTGATTATCTCATCTCTTTCCATGATAGGCATACAGCCTACAATATAATAACAGGAGATGGCTAAAATAATGTACAGCATACATAAATAATAAGAGGATGTCCGCTCACTGTTTTGCTGCTGCCAAACTTGATCTTTTAAGATTTATTTCAAAGCGGTCTCACAGGCCAAGCCCTTTATCGATAGTCTTGACTACTTTGCAAATGCATTGGGCATGACAGAAAAAAAAACAATTGAGAGGAGGGGACGCTGTGCATGTTTTTTTTAATCAAATGAAACGAACATATGTTTCTAAATTTCTAAATAGGTTTATGGGTACAAAAAGCATCTCTCTTGTTTGACATTGGATTGACTGCGCTTCCGTTTCCATCCGATAACCAACCGCGTTACCACTAAGACCAACTTTTGGGTGGTCATAAATATCCCAACCAGCATATACTGAAATTGGCACCTCAGATATTTGTCACTCCTCCCACTCCTTGTCACTCCTCCCACTCCTCCCACCATATAAAAGAAGTACATTACCAATCCTGGTGCTAGGGTTTGACAATAGAAGAGCGCCAATTTTAACAGGTCGAAATTGCAAACAAAGCGTGCTTTTGACAATTGCGCTGGTTTTAACGGCAGCCGAAAAGTGGGCCCTCTGTCTTTGTCCTTGAAATACGGTGATGTTATCTGCTACTGAAGGGATTAGTTTGGCGTGTGTGCGCACACGTATCTGCTATTGAAGGGTTTAGCTTGGGAATAGAGGGGGTTTGATGTAATCTAATCTGATCTAGGGTCAATTCCTTCAGAACATGTAGTTATGGTTAATATTCTACTGTGGAACAGATAGAACAGGCAGAACACCTTCTGCCTGATGACATGTGTTGATCAAATCAATGAAGTAAATACATTCTTCAGGTGGAATCACACATTCTTCTGGTGAGGTGCTGACGAATGAAAGATCAATTCAGTTTGACAACTTTACTTAACTGTCATTGTATTGACATGTACTGTATGTTAAAGAAGCACGCCCTTCTTTGAAAAACACACCTAGATTAATGACCGATGCAGAAACCAGACTGGACTCTGATAGCATTGATAAATAGAGTGACAAAGGTGTGACTGAGTGAATAATAGCATGTCGTTTGTATTATCTGTCTGTGTGTTGTGTAGTAATGACAATTTCAGAGACACAAGGCATCATGAGAAATTGGCTGCACACATTGTAAACACACAACTGCACGTACGCACTCACACAGTGACAGACAAGCAGCTACTGGGGCTTTGATAAGTAACAGCATCATATCCCGTCCACATCAAGGACCCAAACCCAATCTAACACTACACACTCATTAAGCCTCTTAACAGAGAATAAACATGATATACAGAGGCTGAGAGTGAAACAAAAGACAACAGAGCTTTAGGTCACTTAGTGACAGTATCCAACAGTCTGATTCTGATTCATCAGTTCTGAATGTATTCATACCACAAGAATAATGTTTCCTTTCCACCCAGTATGTGAGTGTGTCTCACATGGAAGACAAATGCAGACATGCTGATGACTCAGAAGTGAGGACAGCCGTCCTGACAGAGGTGTCCTAGAGGGACCATCGACAGTTCAGACATAACAGCAGAGTACAAATCTCTACACAGATGGGTTGACTCCCGCAATGTACCAATGTGGTCTGTATGTAAACAACGCGTCTGTATGTAAACAACGTCAGTTTGGCATAGAGGGAAAGGCGGAGTTGGGATATCCAGCGTTCCTACATCACTGCCTTATCAGCTTGTTGACCTAACGTAAAACATCCCACGGACATTTTAAGCCGCTCCTACCTAAACGTATTATTTGTTGGGGGAGTTGTCTGTCTGTTTTTTCTCCTTTTTCGAAGTTAGCAAGAGGTGTCCGTCATTAATCCCAGACGTAGTCATTGCTATTGCCTAGGTCTAGATTTTCCAGACTACTTCCCCACTTCTGACGTCTCAGAGAGAGAGACAGAGTCAGACAGAGAAAGAGAATCAGACAGACAGTCAGACAGACAGAGACAGACAGAAAGTCAGACACTTCCCCACTCAGACAGCCTCTCACCAAGTCATGGGGCTGAGGTCATCATCCCAACATGGGGGATTGTTAATAATTTACCTCCGGCAAGTCAACAGACAGCAGCCAAAACAGATAACAATGCCAGGAAAAGTAGGGAAAAAGTGCATCAGGAAGAGCACGTTGTATGACATTTCATCATTGGGATTAATTAAATATCTTAGAATGTGTGTTTGATGTGCTCCTTCTGAAACTCATTCCTATTTGAATTCTCTCTCTCTCAGTCTCTGTGTGCCATCCAACTGGGGGATGCCTGCACTGCTATCAAGTGCAAGGGCTATCTATCTGTCTACCTTAGTGGGTCATTCTGGAGTAAATTGTGAATTTCTATAACTCTACTCAGCCGTTTTGTTAGAGACCGTGATCAAAAATCTAAGAAAGAAAAGGTCTATTGAATGCTATAGTGTAGATTGTGGTTGGTTTTATTGGATTGTTCTTATTCTTTATCCAGGCAGAAATGTCTTACCTATTGTCTCCTTCTCTTTGTTTCCTCCAGCGGGCTAGGCTACATCCTGGGCTCCAGTGCAAAGGAGGCTGCAGGAGACTGGCACTGGGCATTGAGGGTAAGACCACCATCATCACCTAATCCTTGCATGCTGACCACACCACTCGTGTTGCAAAATAAATGTACACATTCATGTTATTCAATCATTGCACTGCTCGCGCGTGTCAACGAGCGTCTGCGTATCCAGGTGCTAATTTGTGACGCTTGACGTGCTGCAAGTCCCGCCTCTCCCATTTCCTCATTGGTTTTTAGGAGCATATACCCACGTGGGTCATTGAAAGATGAACTGAGGTCCACACTCCAGTCTAGTTGGTATTTGTGACGCTTGACGTGCTGCAAGTCCTGCCTCTCCCATCGCCTCATTGGTTTTTAGGAGCATATACCCACGTGGGTGATCGAAAGATGAACTGAGGTCCACACTCCAGTCCAGTTGGTAGCTGTAATGCACCTTAAAGTTGGTTGCCAACCTCCATATAAAGTCAGAAGAAGAAGAAGCCTGGAGGAGGAGAGATTTCTAGAAACAAACTCAGTTTAAAATTTTATCTATGGATTGATTGTCGGAGTAGACCTTGTGCATTTCAGGTAGAATAACAACCCAATATTTATATCCCAGGACAAATTAGCTTGCAACAGCAAGGTAGCTAGCTGAATTGCCATACATGTTTAGTGCTTTTCGACTTGTCCCCAAATTAATATAGTTGGTTCAGAGTTTGTTTTGATATTTCAACCTGCGTCTCCTGATCACGTCTGGTGTGAGTGGACAAAATCAACACGTGATGGCGCACACGGACGCAAGCGCGCGAGCGGTCTGGTAAGCATGTAACATGTTCTCTCTAGATGGGGTTTTGCAGTATGGGGCAGGGTAAGAGCATCATAATCATGACATTATCCCTCATCATCCTCCTTATTGTCATCATCATCGTCATGTCCTCTCCTGGCGCACACACTTCTGCAGGGAGCCTATAGTATGGGGCAGGGGTGAGGGGGCTTACTAGTGACATCAGTGACAGAGAAGGGGGGCTTAAGGAAATGCACATACACTCGTGCACATACTGTATACAAACCCACTCACTCACACAAACACATCATGCCTCTATTTATCTGCCTTGGCCATCTTGGTTACTCCTGATAAGGCATTGCTTGACTTAATGAAACCCTGAATGGATGAGTGAAAGATGACAACCAACGTTGACACTAGAAAATGTGAGGGTTGATTTTTATGGTAGTGCAAGGTTTGTGTGTCCCAAATGGCAACCTCGTCCCTATTTAGTGTACGACTTTTGACCAGGTTCCATATGGTTTTGGTCAAAAGTAGTGCACTTAATGTGGAAAAAGGTGCCATTTGGGACAAGAGCCCAAAGCTTATAGAAGCTCCTGACCCCGATCTCAGTGGCTGAAAACGCGTTAATGTTCCATTACCCTCTGGGTCCCTGGGGTCCTTCCTACCAGTGACATATAAAATCCCACTCTAATGACAAAACAGGGTCTCTCTAACCTGGCCACAGTCTCTTTATTAGTGGTTTCTTTGTAGGGAGGAGGTGCATTGGGGCCTGCCACAAAGAGAAACTTGCTTCAAGTATTTGGCCCACCAAATACCCTATGGAACTCCAATAATAGCAAACTGAATACTGTTAAATCAAAAACTCATTTGATCAACATGAGGTAATTAATCTGACTAAATTAGTTGGATTTAACTGGAATTATGTGCCTTAATGAGCCATGTCATAAAGAGGAAATTATGTTTTCGCTTGGCATACATACATTGGTGCAAAAAAGTAGTTAGTCAGCCACCAATTGTGCAAGTTCTCCCACTTTTTCTATGGGCTTGAGATCTGGAGACTGGCTAGGCCACTCCAGGACCTTGAAATGCTTCTTACGAAGCCACTCCTTCGTTGCCCGGGCGGTGTGTTTGGGATCATTGTCATGCTGAAAGACCCAGTCACGTTTTATCTTCAATGCCCTTGCTGATGGAAGGAGGTTTTCACTCAAAATCTCACGATACATGGCCCCATTCATTCTTTCCTTTATACGGATCAGTCCTGGTCCCTTTGCAGAAAAACAGCCCCAATGCATGATGTTTCCACCCTCATGCTTCACAGTAGGTATTTTGTTGGATGCAACTCAGCATTCTTTGTCCTCCAAACACGACGAGTTGAAGTTTTACCAAAAAGTTATATTTTGGTTTAATCTGACCATATGACATTCTCCCAATCTTCTTCTGGATTATCCAAATGCTCTCCAGCAAACTTCAGACGGGCCTGGACATGTACTGGCTTAAGCAGGGGGACACGTCTGGCACTGCAGGATTTGAGTCCCTGGCGGCGTAGTGTGTTACTGATGGTAGCCTTTGTTACTTTGGTCCCAGCTCTCTGCAGGTCATGCACTAGGTCCCCCGTGTGGTTCTGGGATTTTTGCTCACCGTTCTTGTGATCATTTTCACCCCACGGGGTGAGATCTTGCGTGGAGCCCCAGATCGAGGGAGATTATCAGTGGTCTTGTGTGTCTTCCATTTCTTAATAATTGCTCCCACATTTGATTTCTTCAAACCAACCTGCTTACCTATTGCAGATTCAGTCTTCCCAGCCTGGTGCAGGTCTACAATTTTGTTTCTGGTGTCCTTTGACAGCTCTTTGGTCTTGGCCATAGTGGAGTTTGGAGTGTGACTGTTTGAGGTTGTGGACAGGTGTCTTTTATACTGATAACAAGTTCAAACAGGTGCCATTAATACAGGTAACGAGTGGAGGACAGAGGAACCTCTTAAAGAAGAAGTTACAGGTCTGTGAGAGCCAGAAATCTTGCTTGTTTGTAGGTGACCAAATACTTATTTTCCACCATAATTTGCAAATAAATTCATTAAAAATCCTACAATGTGATTTTCTGGAGAAATTCTCATTTTGTCTGTCATAGATGAAAATTACAGGCCTCTCTCATCTTTTTAAGTGGAAGAACTTGCACAATTGGTGGCTGACTAAATACTTTTTTGTCCCACTGTATGCATATTATGTATTTAACCATGGAAGATAAATATTTCTTGTCATGGTGCTTCTTTATTGCTACATCACCACCATTGAAACACTAGGGGCTCTGTTAAGGCGGCGCTAGTGTCAAATGCATGCTCTTTAGCAATTTCGACTTGTAAAAGCCAGCGCTCTGCGATTCTCCTGTCTTTTATCAGCTTGCTTGTGCTGAGGGAGGTATGGAAATATTTGAGGTGGTGTCCTTAAAACGTATGCCATTGTGCCAATTTCAAGCAGTGCTACTGGTGATTTTTAATACTCACCAAATGCTGGTCTTAGCGGTAACGCACTTGGTTATGGTATACATTTTGCCAGCTGAGGCGCAGTAGTCTAATCAGTAGCCTAAAACCAATGTTTTATTAAAAGTCCAATGTAGCCGTTTTTATCTCCATATCAAATCATTTCTGGGTGACAATTAAGTACCTTACTGTGATTGTTTTCAATTATGATGGTCAAAAATAAACAAAAATAGCTTCTTAGCAGAGAGGAATTTCTCAAGCAAGAATTTTAGTAGGACTGTCTGGGAGTGGTCTGAGTGAGAATGGGAAAACACAAAAAAATTGCTGTTATTGGCAGAGAGGTTTGTAACTCTCTTTCTTATTGGTCTATTTAAGTAAATTACCGCATGGTGATGTCAACATGGAAGGCCAAAACTCCATCCCACCAAAACAGGCTGAAATTTCAGGCGTCTTTTCAATCAGCTCTTACACTAAAAGGGCATTATAATCATTCACAATTTCACATTATTATTCTAACCTTATAGTGTGGAAAAGTATATAAAACACAGGAAAATCTCAAATATAAATTTCATGAGCAGCAAAGCAGTCAACAGACATTCCCATTTTTATATATATATATATATTATATATTGGACGTTATTTTTGGCCACACAGCGTCTGAAAAGTTTGGACTCATTAGGCCTATGTGCGATGCCCATTGAATGAAAGGTGTCAGTGACTGTAGGAAGTCTGTTTAGAAACATCAAGTTATTACAATAGCCTGCTTATTATTTTTCCTTTATCATAAAAAAATATTGCATTTTCAACTTTCATCTGTTGGACCTAACTGCCAAATCACGGGAATTCCGGATTGCTGTCCTTGGTGCTGAATCCGCTTGTAGCCTAAGCTATTTGCCTGAATACTTTCTGAATGCACTGCACTGTATGTTTAACAATGTATTTCCATATTGTAGCAATGCAATTAGAACAATGTGGACTGAAAACATATAATATTTAGCTAATATGGGGCAGGCTATTTAGCGAACTAGACTATAATCTGTAGCTCGAGGACCCCTGCTCTCTCCAGGAGATATAACTATAAAATAAGTTTGTCTAGTACTGTCTTTTGCTAGCTAGAGCCATCTACTTTCTTGACTTTTCCTACAAGCACTGACTTTGCTGATAACTTCTTGATTGAGGGAGAACTTTCTGTGATATGTGGTTGTCTCACCTAGCTATCTTAAGATTCATTCACTAACTGTATCTCGCTATGGATAAGAGCATCTGCTAAATTACTAAAATGTCATTGCTAAAATGTAAAAATTCTATAATAGACTAACATTCGAATTGGAGTTGATGACAATGCAGTACATAAAAGACTGTAAATACACAACTTAAAGCAACCACCCTGGGTCTCGACCCCGCCCTGTTCAACTGGGTACTGGACTTCCTGACGGGCCGCCCCCAGGTGGTGAGGGTAGGCAACAACATCTCCACCCCGCTGATCCTCAACACTGGGGACCCACAAGGGTGCATTCTGAGCCCTCTCCTGTACTCCCTGTTCACCCACGACTGCGTGGCCACGCACGCCTCCAACTCAATCATCAAGTTTGCGGACGACACAACAGTAGTAGGCTTGATTACCAACAACGACGAGACGGCCTACAGGGAGGAGGTGAGGGCCCTCGGAGTGTGGTGTCAGGAAAATAACCTCACACTCAACGTCAACAAAGCTAAGGAGATGATTGTGGACTTCAGGAAACAGCAGAGGGAACACCCCCCTATCCACATCGATGGAACAGTAGTGGAGAGGGTAGTACGTTTTAAGTTCCTCGGCATACAGATCACAGACAAACTGAATTGGTCCACCCACACAGACAGCATCGTGAAGAAGGCGCAGCAGCGCCTCTTCAACCTCAGGAGGCTGAAGAAATTTGGCTTGTCGCCAAAAGCACTCGCAAACTTCTACAGATGCACAACGAGAGCATCCTGGCGGGCTGTATCACCGCCTGGTACGGCAACTGCTCCGCCCACAACCGTAAGGCTCTCCAGAGGGTAGTAAGGTCTGCACAACGCATCACCGGGGGCAAACTACCTGCCCTCCAGGACACCTACACCACCCGATGTTACAGGAAGGCCATAAAGATCATCAAGGACAACAACCACCCGAGCCACTGCCTGTTCACCCCGCTATCATCCAGAAGGCGAGGTCAGTACAGGTGCATCAAAGCTGGGACCGAGAGACTGAAAAACAGCTTCTATCTCAAGGCCATCAGACTGTTAAACAGCAACCACTAACATTGAGTGGCTGCTGCCAACACACTGACTCAACTCCAGTCACTTTCATAATGGGAATTGATGGTGTAAAATATATCACTAGCCACTTTAAACAATGCTACCTAATATAATGTTTACATACCCTACATTATTCATCTCATATGTATACGTATATACTGTACTCTATATCCTCCACTGCATCTTTATGTAATACATGTATCACTAGCCACTTTAACTATGCCACTCTGTTTACATACTCATCCCAAATGTACAGTGCCTTGCGAAAGTATTCGGCCCCCTTGAACTTTGCGACCTTTTGCCACATTTCAGGCTTCAAACATAAAGATATAAAACTGTATTTTTTTGTGAAGAATCAACAACAAGTGGGACACAATCATGAAGTGGAACGACATTTATTGGATATTTCAAACTTTTTTAACAAATCAAAAACTGAAAAATTGGGCGTGCAAAATTATTCAGCTCCTTTACTTTCAGTGCAACAAACTCTCTCCAGAAGTTCAGTGACGATCTCTGAATGATCCAATGTTGACCTAAATGACTAATGATGATAAATACAATCCACCTGTGTGTAATCATGTCTCAGTATAAATGCACCTGCACTGTGATAGTCTCAGAGGTCCGTTAAAAGCGCAGAGAGCATCATGAAGAACAAGGAACACACCAGGCAGGTCCGAGATACTGTTGTGAAGAAGTTTAAAGCCGGATTTGGATACAAAAATATTTCCCAAGCTTTAAACATCCCAAGGAGCACTGTGCAAGCGATAATATTGAAATGGAAGGAGTATCAGACCACTGCAAATCTACCAAGACCTGGCCGTCCCTCTAAACTTTCAGCTCATACAAGGAGAAGACTGATCAGAGATGCAGCCAAGAGGCCCATGATCACTCTGGATGAACTGCAGAGATCTACAGCTGAGGTGGGAGACTCTGTCCATAGGAAAACAATCAGTCGTAAAATGCACAAATCTGGCCTTTATGGAAGAGTGGCAAGAAGAAAGCCATTTCTTAAAGATATCCATAAAAAGTGTTGTTTAAAGTTTGCCACAAGCCACCTGGGAGACACACCAAACATGTGGAAGAGGGTGCTCTGTTCAGATGAAACCAAAATTGAACTTTTTGGCAACAATGCAAAACGTTATGTTTGGCGTAAAAGCAACACAGCTCATCAACCACAACACACCATCCCCACTGTCAAACATGGTGGTGCCAGCATCATGGTTTGGGCATGCTTTTCTTTAGCAGGGACAGGGAAGATGGTTAAAATTGATGGGAAGATGGATGGAGCCAAATACAGGACCATTCTAGAAGAAAACCTGATGGAGTATGCAAAAGACCTGAGACTGGGACGGAGATTTGTCTTCCAACAAGACAATGATCCAAAACATAAAGCAAAATCTACAATGGAATGGTTCAAAAATAAACATATCCAGGTGTTAGAATGGCCAAGTCAAAGTCCAGACCTGAATCCAATCGAGAATCTGTGGAAAGAACTGAAAACTGCTGTTCACAAATGCTCTCCATCCAACCTCACTGAGCTCGAGCTGTTTTGCAAGGAGGAATGGGAAAAAATTCAGTCTCTCGATGTGCAAAACTGATAGAGACATACCCCAAGCGACTTACAGCTGTAATCGCAGCAAAAGGTGGCGCTACAAAGTATTAACTTAAGGGGGCTGAATCATTTTGCACGCCCAATTTTTCAGTTTTTGATTTGTTAAAAAAGTTTGAAATATCCAATAAATGTTGTTCCACTTCATGATTGTGTCCCACTTGTTGTTGATTCTTCACAAAAAAATACAGTTTTATATCTTTATGTTTGAAGCCTGAAATGTGGCAAAAGGTCGCAAAGTTCAAGGGGCCCGAATACTTTCGCAAGGCACTGTATATACTGTACTTGATACCATCTACTGTATCTTGCCTATGCTGCTCTGTACCATCACTCATTCACATATCTTTATGTACATATTCTTTATCCCCATACACTTGTGTATAAGACAGTAGTTTTGGAATTGTTAGTTAGATTACTTGTTGGTTATTACTGCATTGTCGGAACTAGAAGCACAAGCATTTCGCTACACTCGCATTAACATCTGCTAACCATATGTATGTGACAAATAAAATTTGATTTGATATTTAGCCATGGATTATGTTCTGATTGGCCAGTGAGGGGCCAAGCCTCGACACACCCACAACTTGTTTATTCATCAACACCCAGCCCTTTCATGCCACCGCCAGCTACTGCGCCCATAATTCTGTTTCTGAAAATAGCTATAATATTTCTGACACACCCCCAAACCTATAATACTATCGCCAGTGCTAAGTTTTACTATTATGTTAGGTTTGTTAGAGCCTTAGAACTCCTGTTCCCATCATTCTATTGCATAGTTCAATTGAAACACTTTTAGGACTCTTACCAAAACATTTTAACAGTCAATAGCACAGTTAACAGATCCTACAACAGCCCATACCAGTAGTCATGGAGGAGGCCTCTGCCGTGAGTCTGACCAGTTAAAGTCCTTATGTGACAGCTCCTCCTCACATTAACATTTATAAGTCGTCTGACATTGAAAACAATCACCAAGGACTGAATGTTATACGGAAATTTTAAGGAGGGCATTTACAATCCCTTCCAGAACACCAACATATAAAATATTTCTATTGCTCTATTGCCTTGGGTAAACGGGAAATCCATGTGTCCCATTGCTTTGAGGGAGTAGGAACATGTCTGGAAAACTAAGTGTTGTGGGGAAGGAGGGACAGGAGGATTGTTCCAGTCGAAGTTGTCATGCTGACCCTCCAATAAAACAAGACAGAGAGAGACAGACACACAGACAATATGATTAATCACCTCCAGTCCGCCATTGCTCGGACAGAGAAAAACAACAAACACATGAAAAGCCTTTCTTACCAGAAGCCATATCCTGCTTTGAGGAAAAAACACTTTGCACCGCTTTCCGCTTGTTTTCCACTCCCCGGAGCTGCTCAGGACTGGCCGCCTTCCTGGAGGGGTGGAGGGAGGGATGGATGGATGGAGGGGGATATAGAGAAGGTAGAGAACTAACAGGGAGGGAGAGATAGATAGCAGATTTGCTCAATAGTTAACCCCCTTACCTTCACATACTGGGCAGGAAAGGGGTGTATAGTTAAGGTATGCACAGTACTATAGTGAGATAGAGTTTCTGAATAGTTACCCTCTAACCCTCAAGATTGATGGATAGAGAGGATTTAGGAGTAGTGGTGAGGACAGCTAACCCTCATACACTGGGCCTAGCCCTCCCAACCCTCACACTCTTGGCAGGAAAGACCGACTAGGACCTGCAACCTAACCCTTGACCTCTTGATTACAGCATGGTATTCCACTGGCATAGCGTCAGGGTCGGAGGCCATAGTGACTTACAAGGCCCCGCTTTCATCTAAATTAATTATCATATGATAATAAGACAAGAATGTGCAAGTGTGAACTTGTGAAAATCAACCTGTTATTTCAAAATCAAATCAAATCAAATTTTATTTGACACATACACATGGTTAGCAGATGTTAATGCGAGTGTAGCGAAATGCTTGGTTTGAGATTCTGTCTGGTTTTGTACTTTACTGCTTCATGCGATCCACTGAGGTGCTACAGGACTGGCTGTGGCACTGAGGATGTATCATAGCATTGGATGGAATACTCTCATGTGACGGAGCAGAGGAAGTCTTTATTACTGCTAACACCTCAGTAGGCAGTGATACAGTCCTCTATACTGAATTATGCGGTAAGACTGCTGCAGATATTATATATTTGGAGAACATGAAAAAATCCTACGAAAACATGCCCATGCTCTCGTGCTCAGGCATGCACACAGGCAGGTGCGCACAAACACACACACACAGACACGCACAAACACACACACATACTGCATCAGCAGGCTGGTTCCGAATACGGATGTGCCTCTACAACAAGTTGTAAAAAATATTGCGGTGGATTTAATCTGGCAGACAGAATTGTTTTTTCTTCCATGAGTACTGTGTTTATTCTCACCTCTTTCATGTGGGCAGCCCAGCCTAATGACAAACAACTCCCACAAACACACTCTCTCTCTCTTTGTCTCTCGTTCTCCCTCAGTCCGTGTGTGTGTGTGTGTGTGTGTGTGTGTGTGTGTGTGTGTGTGTGTGTGTGTGTGTGTGTGTGTGTGTGTGTGTGTGTGTGTGTGTGTGCATGCGTACTTGCTTGCGTGAGTGCGGGCAAGCGTGTGTGTGTGTGTGTGTGTGTGTGTGTGTGTGTGCTCAATGCAGTGAGTCTTATAAAAGATGATGGCGATAATAGAGGCTTGCCAGAGAGACTAGTAGCTGCAATGGCACATATCACACAAAGAACTGAGCTCTCAGAGAGGAAAAAGACTCCCTCTCCTAAACACTATCAGACCTAGGGGGCTTGTACAGGACACCAAGCATATCGCAAGACACAATGCAACCGCTCTGCAGTCACTCAACATGCACTTATAAAAGCACTTGTTATTTTGACATTGCAAAGTAGGTACCAGACATCCCTCCCAGATTTCCTTACATAGCTATCCTGTATCTGTGCCTTTATATGTATCTGGTATTCTTACAGGCACAGTAACTTCCTCATAAGCCACCGTGTTCTGTCTGTAGGTTTCAGTATGGGATGCCTGTCCACATAAGTCACTGTGTTGTGTCTATAGGTATCTCCAGTGCTGGGGATGACAGCAGGGACCCTTATCCTGTTCTTCGTGCCTGAGCCAAAGAGAGGACATGCTGACCAGCTAGGAGGGCGCATCAAACATCGCACCTCCTGGCTCTGTGACATGAAGGCCCTGGCCAAGAAGTAAAACCTCAGTTAACTTCCATTCATCTGCTGTACCTTTTCTTATCTATGTGGTGCGAGATAGAGACAGAGAGAGAATACTGCTAGATCCTTTCCTTTTGTCCTTCAGCATCTGAGATTGCATACTGCAGGTAAATAAATAACTGTCTAAATGGTGTTGTGTGTGTTCCTCCCTTCTAGCCGTAGCTATGTGTTCTCCTCCCTGGCGTCTGCTGCGGTGTCGTTTGCCACAGGGGCATTTGGCATGTGGATCCCTCTCTACCTATTCAGGGCTCAGGTGGTACAGAAGACAGCAGAGGCCTGCACTAAAGACATCTGCAGCAGCAAGGACAGGTCAGAGTTTAATCTTGAGTTCTCCGTTTTATTAACCTGATCTGATTCATTTATAACCTCTTGCTGTCCAATAACAATTCATTCTAGTGATCTGAAATGTATTTGCTTCTCTCTCACATCTCCCCCTGGTTTCTGTGCAGTCTGATCTTTGGTGCGATCACGTGTGTTACGGGGCTGCTGGGGGTGGTGATCGGGGCGGCCACCACCCGCCTATGTCGTCAGAAGACTGAGCGGGCGGACCCCCTGGTGTGTGCCGTCAGCATGCTGGGCTCAGCCATCTTTGTCTGCCTCATCTTCGTTGTGGCCAAGAAGAGCATCATAGGAGCTTACGTGAGAGTGGTCTAGTTACAAATCTGTCTTTACTCACAAACATGTATCATACCATTACTGTCATCGCTTCAAATATGTATCATACCATTACTGTCATTGCTTCAAATATGTATCATACCATTACTGCCTGGGCCTGAATTCATAAAGCGTTTCAGAGTAGGAGTTCTGATCCAGGGAGTTTTCTTCTAGCCACTGTGCTTCTAGACTTACTGTTTGGGCTTTTAGGCTGGTTTTCTGTATAAGCACTTTGTGACATCTACTGATGTAAAAAAGACCTTTATTAATACATTCGATTGGATCAGTTTCACCTTTTTAGATGATAATGAATATGGTTATATGGACAGAGGAGACCTGAGGGCTTGATGACAAAGCAGGATCAACCAGCTAACTTGCCTAAATATTCTGAAATAACTTCTTATTTTGTAGAAAGATAAGATTGAAATTTGCATGGTCTAATTGATTCGACAACCAAAAACACATATATCTAAGTTTAGCTTTCATAATAAACCAGAAAATCAATAGTTATTTCTGGTTGTTTATTAAAGTTAGCTGGCTAACTTATTGATCCCGCTTTGTAGTATACCCCTCTGAGCCTAGATCAGCGCTCCTGCTCTAAGACTCTTTGTGAATATAGGGCCAGCCAGATTCCAATGGTACACAAGGTCACATTCTCTGGCTGGAAGACTGTGCAAACCAACCTGTTTATGGGAATTCGGATATTTTCCATCTTCGTCATTATTGTTGCTCAGGTTGTTGAAAGTCAGTTCCTACTCTTTTGTCTCTGATAAGAGCGTAAAATGTGTTCTCTGTGAGTCACAAAAAAATGCCACAGTGCATTGTTCCTGTCCGGTGCAGCGATTGTTAAAAGCTGCACTCTTTCCTGCTTTACATGGCAATTAAACAAGCAAACACCCTGTGCATTCCCACCGTAGCACCGCGGGCCCCTGGCCTGTGGGTCCGTTTCCTTTTGACCTGATAGACACAGTGTAAACCCCTGGCCTTGGCTAGCCTGGTCCCAGATATTTGTGTACTGTCTTGCCGACTCTTATGGCCAGTGTTACGCATATGAGTTGGCAAGACCGCACAAACAGATCTGGGACTAGGCTAAGAGATGGCTTCTTTCTGAGGACAGCTATCCCAGAGTAAGCTAGACTATTCATTATTTACAGACCAGTGTGTCTCTTTGCCTGGGTAGGTGCCTCTTGCCCATTTACTGGGCTCTGTGTGGGTTCATATGAAGTCAACAATCCCAACAGGAGTTCACTTTTACAGGTCAGGAGCAGGTCTGCCCTACATTTTTATGTGTCAGGCCTCCATAGAGAGGTAGCATATTTCAGGTAGGTATGAGGACACCTTGGCAGCAGGGCAGCCAGACAAACATCAGTAGAGAGGTATGATACAGGCTTGGAGTTCAGGGCAGTATTCATGGCTGATATGTCCAGACAACTGTACATATTAAATATCCTCTTGTTTTATGCTGGTTGTTACTGTGACAACTCAAGTTACATTGCTAAGCACTGACAGATGTGGTGTTGAAGATAGTGACACCCCAGTGGTGTGAGACAGGGCACAGCGGCCATGTCTGTCTCTCTGTCTGTTTGGGGTGTGATTTGGAGTCTAGATCCAGCCAGCTGTTGCCTCACAGGCAGGCTGGCCGGCTGATCTGAGGAGAGTTCGTTTGAGGTTCTGTTTCTGTTTCCCAGGAGGCTGTGTGTCAGTCACGGTGTCTGAATGGCAGTTTAACAGTCTGCACTACTTCCAGACACAGAGTGTCAATCTAAACCCTGGTGTGTGTGTGTGTGTGTGTGTGTGTGTGTGTGTGTGTGTGTGTGTGTGTGTGTGTGTGTGTGTGTGTGTGTGTGTGTGTGTGTGTGTGTGTGTGTGTGTGTGTGTGTCAGTTGGACATAGATCCTCCAGTCCTCCATTGCCAACCACGATACATTGGATTCTGTCGCAACCAAATCTCTCTGGATCTATTACTAGAAAGTTTTTGTGTCGCCACACAGCCCTGCCAGCTGCTCAGGGCTTGCTTTGATTGGAGATGTCAGGAGACTATGTACACATTCTCCTGAATGTCAAGACCCTCTATGTTATTCAATATCTGTATTTTAAGTTATTTGTTACAAAGTGAGAGCCAGGGATATGGACTCGATGTTTGTTAATTTGTGAGAACCCTTGTTGAGTTGATCTGTTGTTGTGAGACCAGAAGAGTGAGAACATTTTGTCCACTAGAGGAAATATACACTTAGCCTCGCTGACAGACATTTACAGAGACTAGGTGCGTCTCAAATAGAACCCTATATTCCTAGAAAATAATAAGTGCTATCTAGAACCTAAAGGGTTCTTCGGCTGTCCCCATAGGAGAACCCTTTTTGGTTCCAGATAGAACCCTTTCCACAGAGGGTTCTACATGGAACCGAAAAGGATTCTCCTATGGGGACAGGTGGGGAACCCTTTTGGAACCCTTTTTTGTAAAAGTGTACTCTCTATATACGGCACTACTTTTGACCAGGGCCCATGAAGCTCTGGCCAAAAGTAGTGCACTATAAAGTGAATAGGTGGTGCAATCACTTTCTCCATACCATTCTGCGCTGGTTCCCTGCTCACCTAGGCTAGCATCCCAAATGGCACACTATTCCCTATATAGTAAATAGGGTGCAATTTTATACTTAACCCCAGTTCAATTGGCACAGAATGAAGCAGTCCATCCCTGTATAATGTGAGCACAGCGTAATAGCATGTTTCCAGACAGACCACAGCAACTGAAGCATTTTAATTCCCTGTGTTTTCCGATATCTGCAAAACAAGAGACACCTTTTGACTTTCACTTCTTTCACTCTCATTGGCTGTGGCCTAGTCCGTGCAGGGTGAAACTCAGATCAGACAGTCCTAATGGTTGGTATTTAATATCCCTCTTTCTTTCTCTCTCTTTTTCAGGTCTGTATCTTCATAGGGGAAACGCTGCTTTTTCTGAACTGGGCCATCACGGCAGACATTTTAATGGTATGTACTGAGGAAAAACTATACTTATCCTTTGTTGCCTACCACTGGAAACGTCTAATACTGCACTACTGTAATAAAGGGTGGTTATCTCTTCTGGTGCAATTTGAGTTTCTTATTTTGAGTTATGAAATGCATGACTGTAACAGGGACAGGGAGCTTTGTATATATCGGATGGGGCTTAGTCATCATAATTATGCCCTTGACCCTGCATGATGCATACACCACTCATGGAAAGACTAAATGCATGGGAGAGCTCTTTTTCAGACAAATACTATTTCATTGAGCTTGCCTGGTGCAATGGAACCAATACAATAGTCGCAGAACTGCAAATCCACCCATCTGGAACTCCAGGCAGGCTAAAGTTAACACAACATTTATTTGAAAAGGTATCAAATAGTACTTGAACCCAAGTCCCAAAGAAATGATCTAGGAGGGTAGCTTAGAACTTGTTTACGTGTGTGAGCCAAATGAAATGGGACTTCCTGTGAAGTGAAAGGACCAGCCAAACTCATGAATCTGCCTGTTAGAATAGACACACTGGTGAGTTAGCTTGCAGAGGGTAGGGGAGAGGAGACAGGACAGTCAGCTGCAGAGCAGAGGCCCATACAGCAATTACTGGACAGCACTTACCATACAGCACTTACTGTGTGTGTGCGTGTGTTAGACTCACACACACACACAGTTCTAATCTAGCTGGAGATGACAAGCCTGGAGGCCTTTGGCAGTGAGGTGGACTGAACTTGCATAATTTAGGTCTCCTGAAATTGTTGTTGTTTTACTATGGATGGATGTATGGATAGCAGTGGAGGCTGTTAAGGGGAGTACGGCTCATAATAACGTCTGGAACAGAGCAAATGGAATGGCATCAAACACATGGAAACCATGTGTTTGATGTATTTGATACCATTCCACCTATACCGCTCCATACCTTACTTCAAGCCCGTTCTCCCCAATTAATGTACCATCAACCTCCTGTGATGGATAGATCCTTCCTTCTACATCCCTAGTCACCACTTCTGCCCTCGTTTCAACTCGCTCTCCATCTCTCTCTGTTATGTGATGATGTGTTATATCTTATGTGATTGAATTTGGACCTTGACGATATTTTTTTTTATATGTGATGGTGAAGCTAAATAAATGTCTGCACAAGAAGCCAGTCAAGTCGAGTCTCATCTGATCTTATCATCTCTCTGCAGTATGTTGTCATTCCGACTCGGAGGGCCACAGCGGTTGCCTTCCAGGGCTTCACTTCCCATCTCCTGGGGGATGCTGGAAGCCCATACCTCATAGGCCTGGTAAGACTACTCTACTCTCGCTCTCTTTGCGTGTGTGTGTGTGTGTGTGTGTGTGTGTGTGTGTGTGTGTGTGTGTGTGTGTGTGTGTGTGTGTGTGTGTGTGGGTGTGGGTGTGGGTGTATGCGTTTGCGTGTGTATGCATGCTTTTGCGTGTGTGTGCATTTATATGTGAGTACTGTGTGTCAGAGTTACTTGGGATCCATAGTCTTGTAGTGTGGATGAATAGGTTGTTACATACAATACTGTATATGTATCATAACACATTCACACTATTCACTCATCACTTGATGCGTTTTAGTAGCCTTTGTCTAACTCTGCCATTGCAAGGTTAAATGAGGTTGGTACCACAACAGCTTTTAACAAAACTCCCATTAGGACTTGTAGTGAACAGAGATGTGACTTCACTTCGCCAGTCGTTTGCTAATTTCTGCCAACCCACTTTCCAGTAAACCCAGTTCCCATTGGGACACCATTATGACTAGTAGTCAGAACCAGTGAACATGGCTCTTACTGGCACTCACATTCTCAAGGACACACACTGCTCTCTAAGTGTTCCCTCTGGTCTCCTAAATGCCTGGCCTTACACTGCATCCTTGCATAGACAATAGCTTCAGCCCCCGCTCCTATACCATCCTATCAGTGGCCATGATGACACTAGTTCCGGGCGTGTTTTCTGAACGTTTCACCAAGATGAAAGAGATATGCCAAGCGTCCATGACATTACTATACCGTTCCAAGTCCATTCCAGAAGGGGGGTAACACATTTCTCCCCAAGCTGCCAACTGGCATTTGAGTAATTCCGGAGAGAAAGCATCGGAGGAGAACTTTCCAAGTTAAACAGTAACCCAATGGAAGTGCCCCTCTACTCGGCATGGTATGCTGCACTGTGGTCGACCTGGGAGCTAGGAGGTTCTACACACTGTGTCCCCACACACAGTGTGACCACATGCCTAAATACGTGTGACAGGGGGTAAAGGATGAGGTGGACTGCCCTGAGTTGCCTATCTCGGTATGAATAAGTTACTTATCTCCTCCAATACTGAATAACTTACACAATATACTATTAGCCAAAGATGTGCTTCTAAAGCTTCACTTGACCTTATGCCATGAAGTGAAGTGGTTTCACATTGTTGTTCGACTGTCCTCAGTAAGAGCCAACAGCGGTCTTGATTAGAGAATCAAACTCAGGCCTGGGGATTCACTGGGGACAGGCAGAACAGTGACAGACGGGGCTGTGGAACAGCAGGTACAGCAGTTATTTAAGAAGGGGGAGAAAAGTATATACAACTACCGTTCAAAAGTTTGGGGTCACTTAGAAATGTCCTTGTTTTTGAAAGAAAGGCCATTTTTTGTTCATTAAAATAACATCAAATTGATCAGAAGTACAGTGTAGACATTGTTAATGTTGTAAATGACTATTGTAGCTGAAAACTGCAGATTTTTTATGGAATATCTACATAGGCGTACATAGGCCCATTATTAGCAACCATCACTCCTGTGTTCCAATAGCACGTTGTGTTAGCTGATCCAAGTTTTTCATTTTAAAAGGCTAGTTGATCATTAGAAAACCCTTTTGCAATTATGTTAGCACAGCTGAAAACTATTGTTCTGTTTAAAGAAGCAATAAAACTGGCCTTCTTTAGACTAGTTGGGTATCTGGAGCATCAGCATTTATGGGTTCCAGTCTCAAAATGGCCAGAAACAAAGTACTTTCTTCAGAAACTCGCTAGTTTACTATTGTTCTGAGAAATGAAGGCTATTCCATGCAAGAAATTGCCAAGAAACTGAAGATCTCGTACAACGGTGTGTACTACTCCCTTCACAGAACAGCGCAAACTGGCTCTAACCAGAATAGAAAGACGCCTCACAAGTCCTCAACTGGCAGCTTCATTAAATAGTAGCCGCAAAACACCAGTCTCAATGTCAACAGTGAAGAGGCGACTCCAGGATGCTGGCCTTCTAGGCAGAGTTGCAAAGAAAAAGCCATATCTCAGACTGGCCATTGAAAATAAAAGATTAAGATGGGCAAAAGAACACAGACACTGGGAAGAGTCGCCTCTTCGCTGTTGACATTGAGGCTGGTGTTTAGCCTTCATTTTAACCTAACTCCTAACCTTAACCCTAACCCCTAGCCTAGCTGACGTTAATGTTAGCCACCACAAATTGGAATTTGTAACATGTCATATGTTTTGAAAATTCTAACATGTTGTACATTTTGTAAATTCGTAACATATCATACAAATTATAATTTGTAACATATCATACAAAATGGATGATGGACATCCAAAATGTAATACATACCATGCAAAATGTAACCTATCATACTAATTCACACAGAGCGTGTAAAGAATAATACAAAATGCTCTGAGACCAGGTTGCTGTGATTCATCCCTCTCGGAATGTCGCTGACCTCCAGACCAAGGAGACCAGGCCCAGAATGCCCTGAATGCGTCACCATGCAGCGACTCCTCTATCTCTGACTGGCCCGGAGATTTAGCAGGCCGGTGTGATGGGCTCATCATGACGCACTCTACCAACCCACAACCCTCCTGCCTCCACACCCGCCACCCCCCACCACAAGGATGAACAGAGTCTGCAGATCTGAAATCACGGGAAAACATGTCAGCCGTTCATCGCTTAGCAACTGCAGAATAAAGCAGCCTTGAGCCACCCACTTGGTGCAGAATTAGGTTTTTACAAGTACTTGTGCTGCCCAAGACCCAAATATTAGACCTGCATTAGAGACGTGCCCTCAGAGGATCGTGAACCGAAGCAGCCACAGTGCATTGCCTTTGTATATTGATGGAGGTTGTGTGTTAAAATTAACTGGGCTCCCACTGTATCCTGCAGTACTGGTCCTTCTTATTGAGTGACAAGCCATTCATCCACAGTATATAGTCCCCCTTGTACCAGCACATAGGCCAGAGTGGCTGACAAATACAAACCATAGCTTCAGGGAGGAATATAATGAACAAGTGTAAAGACGTGTGTGTGTGTGTGTGTGTGTGTGTGTGTGTGTGTGTGTGTGTGTGTGTGTGTGTGTGTGTGTGTGTGTGTGTGTGTGTGTGTGTGTGTGTGTGTGTGTGTGTGTGTGTGTGGCAAATGGCCAGAGGCAGAGTGGGTGGCGAATCTCCCTGCAATCTTGCAAGAAATGCCTTGTAATGGATAATTTGACATGCACTATGTATTTTTAGCCCACACATACATTTGTGCATGCATACAGTCATACACTCTCACATGCACACTCTTATAACACCCACCTACACTCTGAGAGAGAGAGAGAGAGAGGCCCTGTCAGTCGGGTGGGTGGAGAGAGAGAGAGGCCCTGTCAGTCGTCACAGGGAATACCAGCCTCATGCCTGTCTGTCTTTACCTTTTTCAATTCAATCTAACTATTTATCCTCTCAGGGGAAATTAAGAAAGGCAAGTCAGGGGACCTGGGCTGTCAGGGCAGGAGTGAGTGTTCTGCCATTCTCCACAGCACTTTGAGGAACACTGGCCAACCTGCACTCACAGTTTGTGTGTGTGTGTCAGCACTTTAGTAAGACTATCTCCCAGCTGTTGTTTTCTTTAGCACATTGCGTGACGGACCAGGGCAACACTCAGCTCTGGAGAACTCTACTCTAACCTTGAAATTACTGAATACGCTGCTTGGAATATCCACTTATAGAGACATTGGTGTGTGTATGCGTGTTTTGTAACATTTTCTCCTTTTTGTGTTTGAGATATTCATTGGTTCAGTGTGTTACTTTGCATTATTGATTTGCCTAATGGATCGGGGACGATATGTATGGATTTGCCCTGTAGCAGTCAGAGGAACTCATGTAACTCACTACTACTCCTTGTAGTAACTTACTACTACTACTACTACTACTACTACTACTCCTTGTAGCCTTTGGCGTCTGTCGCAAGATCTGAGCGTGCTGTCCAGAGATGAGCTTTTTTCTGCTTTGATAAATTTACATAAGAGTCAAATGAATCTCTTGCTAAATGAGTCACACATACTGTAATTATGCAATGCACTATAATGGTAACAAGCACTAGGATTGATGCAGAAACGGTATATGTCGGTTTCCTGGACACAGATAAGCCCTTGACTAAAAAGTAATATTGAATGGAGATTCTCCATTGAGAATGCTTTGTAGTACAGGAATAGGTCTTCTCTGGATCTGGGAAACCGGCCCGAATAGTAATATTAGTGATCACTATTGGTGACTTGGAAAGACACAAGAGTGTGCATAATGTCTATAGCATATCCGTATTCCTTTACTGTTGTTTTTCTCTCTCTCTCTCTGTGTGTGTGTGTGTGTGTGTGTGTGTGTGTGTGTGTGTGTGTGTGTGTGTGTGTGTGTGTGTGTGTGTGTGTGTGTGTGTGTGTGTGTGTGTGTGTGTGTGTGTGTGTGTGTGTGTGTGTGTGTCCAGATATCGGACGCCCTCCAGAAGAGCTACACTAGGTCGGTGCTATGGCAGTTCCTCAGTTTGGGTTATGCCCTCATGCTCTGTCCCTTCGTCATCGTCCTGGGTGGCATGTTCTTCTTGGCAACCGCCCTCTTCTTCCTCGACGACAGGGACAAAGCAGAGAAACAGTGAGTCTCTTTTTGGCCTGCTTCTGTATAACCTAGATTACATTGACATTTTAAGCATTTCGTAGACACTCTTATTCAGAGTGACTTACAATCAGTGCTTCATACAATAGGCAAAGCAACCTCAAATCCATAAATTTTTTTTAGGAAAGGTCATTGTAAAACATGCACCTTACATCTGATCATCTTGAAAATTTCTCTGTAAAGCTAACTTTCATCAAGGTTTTACATGTCCATTCATGTACCATCCATAATTCTTCTTATTTGCTTAATTTCTCCAACATGTCAAGTCTGCTTTTTGGGGTATACACTCCCCACAAGGGGTACAATAGACACACACATCAAAAGTTTCATTTATATTTTTTGTCCATTCTGTAAGACAATCAAGTCGTGATTCCACGTGGAAATGTAAAGTCCGTAACGCTTGAATCGCCCGGAGAGGTAAACAGAGACGAAGCGATCAGGGTCAGTGGAGAGAGATTGTTCCAGGCTTTTATCCTTGACAAAAAGGGCTAGAGTCAGTTGGGAGCAGCAGACAACAACTAGACTCTCTCATTGAAGCAATGGACGTTCAAGGTCAACCGCTGCTGGCATTGTTAGCAGAAAACGATTCCCCATTATAGTGAATGGAAAAATGACAATCTTCGTGGTTAATCTTCATCTAAATATATATAAATATATTTAAAGTCAACAATGGTACCAAGAAGTGCTTCCGATACACCAGATGTACAGTACCAGTCAAAAGTGTGGACATCAAGGGTTTTTCTTTATTTTTACTGTTTTCTACATTGTAGTATAATAGTGAAGACATCAAATCTATTTGATCTGGCGTCCACAATCACATGACCTCGACCCAATTGAGATGGTTTGGGATGAGTTGGACTACAGAGTGAAGGAAAAGCAGCCAACAAGTGCTCAGCATATGTGGGAACTCCTTCAAGACTGCTGGAAAAGCATTCCAGGTGAAGCTGGTTGAGAGAATGCCAAGAGTGTGCAAAGCTGTCATCAAGGCGGCTACTTTGAAGAATCTCAAATATAAAATATATTGAGATTTGTTAACACTTTTTTGGTTACTATATGATTCCACAGAAGAAGTTAGTGCTGGTTTGAAATTTACAGAATGGTTACCTGGAGGGTCTTGCTTTTCAACTTCAGTCAAAGGTGTTAGTATTTATTAAATCTAGTCTAAGGGAGGGTCATTCAATTGAGGAAATTTCAATATCTATCAGTGTTTTAGAATTAGTTGTTTATTAAGCTATGTGTGCCTGCTGAATCGCTGATTCACCGCAGGGTGCGCAATATCAGGTGCGCCTATAGACTATTTTTTATTTATTTTTATTTAACTAGGCAAGTCAGTTAAGAACAAATTCTTATTTTCAATGACGGCCTAGGATCAGTGGGTTAACTGCCTGTTCAGGGGCAGAACGACCTTCCGGTTACTAGTCCAACACTCTAACCACTAGGCTACCCTGCCTCCCCCAAATGATCCAAAGCCTATAGGCTATAGTAGTCAAAGTGCATGCTTGGAGAACCACAGAGTAAAGTTATATTTCTAGTATAGCTGCTGGGATGGTGTAAATACAACTATTCTGTATTACACACTGCAATGGGTATTCCAATCCTGAGCCCTGGCCTGCTCTGCTCTTGCTGATCAAAAACTGTTGTGTGTGCTGCCTAACCAATGGCTGTGCTGTGTAGGCCTACGGTGGCAGTTCAGGAGGAGCGTCAAAGGCTTCTTCCAATTTTGTCGTTTTTGTACTTTCTTGCACGCGGACTAGCCTATAGGCTATGTCATGTTCAGTTTGAGAAGGAGAGCGCAAAGATGAGAAGGAGGACCTGAGGCCAACTTTGATAGCTTGCTACTACTATAATTAATTTTATTAAAAACAATATGTTTCTTGCCAATGATGTAAGACAAAAGAAAAATGGATGTAGAACTGCATGACATTTTATAAAAAAATATATATTTAAAATATATATATATATAAATATATATTTTCTTCGAACCTGCAAATACGATGAGAGATTCATTCAATGCTTTTACTATAAAGGAGATATTTCCATCCCTACTCTTGTCCACGGTGGTCCAAGGACAACCCACAACCTTCTGGCCTGCAGCCCTGTGTGCTATCAAAATTACTGCGTTGCCATGTAATGCTTACAGGACGAAGAACAGTTTCTAAAATTGCATATCTACGGCTCTGTTCTGTCAAAAAAAAATTGTGTAAACGGTAGACATGTTCTCTGCTATTCACTTTGTTTTAATTGTTATTTTGGGTATAAGGAGGGTCTCTTTTTCAAGCGTTCAGGGAGGGTTTAGATCAAATATATTTTCCTGAAGGGAAATTGGACCATTTCAGATAGGTCCAATTTTCTCCATGTCACCCTTATTATAAATAACGTTCACTCCCACATAAGCATAATTTAGTTGATAATGGCAGCCTGCAGTAACCCGGTCAGCCTTCAACTTGAGTTACTCAGTGAGAAGGGGCAGCACTGAGCCAGCCTGCAATTTCACTTCCTGGAGTAGCTCAAACTGCGCATGTTATGTCTCCATCCGACTTCATTTGGTTTCAATTCCCTATTGAGTCTTCACATAGGAATGAATGGTGTCACATGATCAATGACTTTGTCCAGTCATATATGCAGTCATTTGCTGAGAGGGAGAGGATGCTGCAACTCTTTTCCTTAAACCTGTAGGCCATGCCAGGCCTGTCAAACAAGATGCAGAGCCAGAGAAAGCGGGAATAACTAGTCAGTTGCACAACTGAATGTATTCAACTGAAATGTGTCTTCCACATTTAATCCAACCCCTCTGAATCAGAGAGATGTGGGGGGCTGTCTTAATTAACATCATTGGCATCCAGGGAGCAGTTATTAGGGTCAGAACAGCAGATTTTTCCACTTTGCTTGCTCTGGGATTTGAACCAGTAACCTTTCGGTTACTGGCACAACACTCTTAACTGCTACGCCTCAGGTCTCCCCCTGAGAGTCCCCTGGCCAATAGAAACACTGTCGCTATAGTGCCCTCCACTCCACCCTGTCAGCTAAAAGAGCAAAGTGCTCTGTCCATCTGAAGCAGAGCTGACCCAAGCTGTTCCACAAGCCATCACATTATTACACTTTGCTTACTTTGCCTTTCATGAGCTACCACCCCTCATGTATTTAACGCCCAAGCATTCAAATTCTCCAACTCTCTTTTCAAACAAAAACACACCAAGCACACACACATTGAGGGCATTAGCACTGTGGCATCTCATACCCATAAAAGGTCAAAACAAACAGTCATCCACACTTTTCGGGTGCTGCTCTAAACGGACTTCTATTTTAGCGCTTGACAACGCAGACGCTCGTTGGCGCGCGCAAGCAGTGACCACTCACGTTAAGTGCGTGAGCGTTGAAAAATCAATTTGCACATACAAGTTATACGCACTGTGTGCGCGTGCCAATGAGCGTCTGCATTGCCAACCGCTAAAATAGAAGTCAGTTCTATTTGTGACGCTGAACGTGATGCAAGTCCTGCCTCTCCCAATCTCCTCGTTGGTTTATAGAAGCATATACCCACATGCCATCTCCTCATTGGTTATACTCACGTGGGTCTTAGAGTGATGGACTGTGCCATCCCCACAGCCTCCACAATGGATTAGTCCCCTCAGGCGCGAATCAGACAGGTTCCTTGTAAACCATGATATATTTAAAAAAAGAATGTGCTACTGCTCAACTAAAGAAATCCCGGTTGACATATCGACCAAACAATCGACCAGTCGACTAAATGGGGTCAGCCCTAGCTTTTCCACGTTGACAAACAAGCATTCCATATACAGTGCCTTGCGAAAGTATTCGGCCCCCTTGAACTTTGCGACCTTTTGCCACATTTCAGGCTTCAAACATAAAGATATAAAACTGTATTTTTTTGTGAATAATCAACAACAAGTGGGACACAATCATGAAGTGGAATGACATTTATTGGATATTTCAAACTTTTTTAACAAATCAAAAACTGAAAAATTGGGCGTGCAAAATTATTCAGCCCCCTTAAGTTAATACTTTGTAGCGCCACCTTTTGCTGCGATTACAGCTGTAAGTCGCTTGGGGTATGTCTCTATCAGTTTTGCACATCGAGAGACTGAATTTTTTCCCATTCCTCCTTGCAAAACAGCTCGAGCTCAGTGAGGTTGGATGGAGAGCATTTGTGAACAGCAGTTTTCAGTTCTTTCCACAGATTCTCGATTGGATTCAGGTCTGGACATTGACTTGGCCATTCTAACACCTGGATATATTTATTTTTGAACCATTCCATTGTAGATTTTGCTTTATGTTTTGGATCATTGTCTTGTTGGAAGACAAATCTCCGTCCCAGTCTCAGGTCTTTTGCAGACTCCATCAGGTTTTCTTCCAGAATGGTCCTGTATTTGGCTCCATCCATCTTCCCATCAATTTAAACCATCTTCCCTGTCCCTGCTGAAGAAAAGCAGGCTCAAACCATGATGCTGCCACCACCATGTTTGACAGTGGGGATGGTGTGTTCAGGGTGATGAGCTGTGTTGCTTTTACGCCAAACAAAACGTTTTGCATTGTTGCCAAAAAGTTCAATTTTGGTTTCATCTGACCAGAGCACCCTCTTCCACATGTTTGGTGTGTCTCCCAGGTGGCTTGTGGCAAACTTTAAACAACACTTTTTATGGATATCTTTAAGAAATGGCTTTCTTCTTGCCACTCTTCCATAAAGGCCAGATTTGTGCAATATACGACTGATTGTTGTCCTATGGACAGTGTCTCCCACCTCAGCTGTAGATCTCTGCAGTTCATCCAGAGTGATCATGGGCCTCTTGGCTGCATCTCTGATCAGTCTTTTCCTTGTATGAGCTGAAAGTTTAGAGGGACGGCCAGGTCTTGGTAGATTTGCAGTGGTCTGATACTCCTTCAATTTCAATATTATCGCTTGCACAGTGCTCCTTGGGATGTTTAAAGCTTGGGAAATATTTTTGTATCCAAATCCGGCTTTAAACTTCTTCACAACAGTATCTCGGACCTGCCTGGTGTGTTCCTTGTTCTTCATGATGCTCTCTGCGCTTTTAACGGACCTCTGAGACTATCACAGTGCAGGTGCATTTATACGGAGACTTGATTACACACAGGTGGAATGTATTTATCATCATTAGTCATTTAGGTCAACATTGGATCATTCAGAGATCCTCACTGAACTTCTGGAGAGAGTTTGCTGCACTGAAAGTAAAGGAGCTGAATAATTTTGCACGCCCAATGTTTCAGTTTTTGATTTGTTAAAAAAGTTTGAAATATCCAATAAATGTCATTCCACTTCATGATTGTGTCCCACTTGTTGTTGATTCTTCACAAAAAAATACAGTTTTATATCTTTATGTTTGAAGCCTGAAATGTGGCAAAAAGGTCGCAAAGTTCAAGGGGGGCGAATACTTTCGCAAGGCACTGTGTATATATATATCACAAAAGTGAGTATACCCCTCACTTTTTTGTAAATATTTGAGTAGATCTTTTCATGTGACAACACTGAAGAAATTACACTTTGCTATAATGTAAAGTAGTGAGTGTCCAGCTTGTATAACAGTGTAAATTTGCTGTCCCCTCAAAATAACTCAACACACAGCCATTAATGTCTAAACCGCTGGCAACAAAAGTCAGTACACCCCTAAATTAAAATGTCCAAATTGGGCCCAAAGTGTCCATATTTTGTGTGGCCACCATCATTTTCCAGCACTGTCTTAACCCTCTTGGGCATGGAGTTCACCAGAACTTCACACGTTGCTACTGGAGTCCTCTTCCACTCCTTCATGACAACATCACAGAGCTGGTGGATGTTAGAGACCTTGCACTCCTCCATCTTCCGTTTGAGGTTGCCCCACAGATGCTCAATAGGGTCTAGGTCTGGAGACATGCTTGGCCAGTCCATCATCTTTACCCTCAACTTCTTTAGCAAGGCAGTGGTCGTCTTGGAGGTGTGTTTGGGGTCGTTATCATGTTGGAATAATGCTCTGCGGCCCAGTCTCTGAAGGGAGGGGATCATGCTCTGCTTCAGTATGTCACAGTACATGTTGGCATTCATGGTCCCCTCAATGAACTGTAGCTCCTCAGTGCCGGCAGCACTCATGCAGCCCCAGACCATGACACTAGCACCACCATGCTTGACTGTAGGCAAGACACACTTGTCTTTGTACTCCTCACCTGGTTGCCGCCACACACGCTTGACATCATCTGAACCAAATAAGTTTATCTTGGTCTCATCAGACCACAGGACATGGATCCAGCAATCCATGTCCTTAGTCTGCTTGTCTTCAGCAAACTGTTTGTGGGCTTTCTTGTGCATCATCTTTAGAAGAGGCTTCCTTCTGGGACGAAAGCCATGCAGACCAATTTGAAGCAGTGTACGGCGTATGGTCTGAGCACTGACAGGCTGACCCCCCCCCCCCCCTCAACCTCTGCAGCAATGCTGGCAGCACTATTTCCCAAAGACAACCTCTGGATATGCCGCTGAGCACATGCACTCAACTTCTTTGGTGGACCATGGCGAGGCCTGTTCTGAGTGGAACCTGTCCAGTTAAACCACTGTATGGTCTTGGCCACCGTGTTGCAGCTCAGTTTCAGGGTCTTGGCAATCTTCTTATAGCCCAAGCCATCTTTATGTAGCGCAACAATTATTTTTTTCAGATCCTCAGAGTTCTTTGCCATGAGGTGCCATGTTGAACTTCCAGTGACCAGTCAGTATGAGGGAGTGTGAGAGTGATGACACCAAATTTAACACACCTGCTCCCCATTCACACCTGAGACCTTGGAACACTAATGAGTCACATGTCACCGGGGAGGGAAAATGGCTAATTGGATCCAATTTGGACATTTTCACTTAGGGGTGTACTCACTTTTGTTGCCAGCGATTTAGACATTAATGTCTGTGTGTTGAGTTATTTTGAAGGGACAGCAAATTTACACTGTTATACATTGTAGCAAAGTGTAATTTCTTCAGTGTTGTCACATGAAAATATATACTCAAATATTTACAAAAATGTGAGGGGTGTACTCACTTTTGTGATATACTGTGTGTATATATATAGATAACAGTCCGTTCATGCTCAAATGCCCCATGATTTACACATTTTCTCCTGACTTGACAATTGCAGCCCTTTTTCTTGTACGAGTCTGTCCTTAAATATTCTGGGATATTTTTAAAAGCCAAGAAGCAGAAGGAGTGTACTCACTGGAGCAAGACTCTGTCTATTCCTAGACTTAATATTTATAGGTTGTTAGCTTTTTTGGGCTGAGTGGAGACCATTAATAGCTCAGCTAAGGCACACATATGCCCCCACACATTCACATACACACATTATTCACTAACTTAGACTTACACACTCACACACACACACGCAGGTGCACAAATACACACACATGGCGTGAGAGCTCATCTATGTCCTCTGCCATGGTTGGCCCTGGTGTAGCTAGGCACATCAGTGACTCCTCGTGAGTACAGTACAGGCCCGGCTTAACTCACTTCTGGGACGACCGCCTGAGGAGGCAAGAGACCAGATTGTCATGAAGTGTGCTTTGAAGAGAGGAGAAAAGGTGCAGACTAAAAAAGGCATCAGGGAGACAGGGGGCATGTGAGGAAAGAAAGTATGAGAAGAAGGCGTGAGAGACAGAAACATTATTTTTTAAAGGGCCAGCAAAAGAGAGCGTAGGATAGTGTGGCAAGGGTAGTTCTATTAGTCCTGCATTTTATCCTCATATACACACACACACTGACATGTTTTTTGGACTACCTCTGGATGTTTAACTGAGCTGTATGTGTGGAGTCTGTGGATTGTTCCTGATTGTCTTCTCTGTTCTGTTCTCAGATTGGCAGCAATGACGCGACCACCCTCCTCAGTAAAGGTATGACAAGGTACTTTTATCACTCTGAGATTGTGTATCTAACACTTAAGAGGTTAGATGTCAATTAAGTTTATCATCTGTAATTATTGTGACATTGAAACATTTGTTTTTATATTGGCTCTATACTCTAAACATTTGGATTTTAAATCAAACAATGACTATGAGGTGAAAGTGCAGACTGTCAGCTTTAACCTGTTGCCACTCTAGGGGCAGTATTTTCATTTTTGGAGAAAGAAAACTTTCCCGTTTTAAACGGGATATTTTGTCAGGACAAGATGCTAGAATATGCATATAATCGACTTTGGATAGAAAACACTCTAACGTTAGCATAACTGTAAAGATATTGTCTGTGAGTATAACAGAACTGATGTTGCAGACGAAAGCCTGAGAAAAATCCAATCCGGAAGTGCCCCAGGTTTTGAAAGCGCTGCGTTCCAATGAGTCCCTATTGAGCTGTGAGTGTGCTATCAACGAGCTTACAAGATTCTCACGTAAAATACAGAGGTAGCCATTATTCCAATCGGTCCTACTGAAAAATGAATTGTCCCGACAGATATATTATCGAATAGATAATAGAAAAACACCTTGAGGATTGATTATAAATAACGTTTGCCATGTTTCTGTCGATATTATGGAGCTATTTGGAATATTTTTCGCCGTTTTCGTGACTGCAATTTCCGGGCGATTTCTCAACCAAACGTGAGGAACAAACAGAGCTATTTTGCCTACAAAAATAATCTTTTGGGAAAAAGACGAGTGAAAACATCCGAAGTTTATCAAAGGTAAACAATTTAATTTGATTGCTTTTCTGATTTGTGACAAGGTTGCCTGCTGCTAGCAAGGCATAATGCTATGCTAGGCTATCGATAAACTTACACAAATGCTTGTCTAACTTTGGCTGTAAAGCATATTTTGAAAATAAATCTGAGATGACAGGGTGATTAACAAAAGGCTAAGCTGTGTCATTATATTTCATAGGAAAATAGGAATATTTTCTAGGGATATTTATGTCCGTTGTGTTATGCTAATTAGTTTCAGGCAATGATTACGCTCCCGCATGCGGGCTTGGGAGTCACAAGAAGCTTTAGTGAATTCTCATCCATATCGGGGAACCGTTTAGAAAGTACAGCAGTTTTTGTACATAGTACACTCCATTTTAGGGCACCAATAGTAATTTTTTTTAACCTTTATTTAACTAGGCAAGTCAGTTAAAGAACAAATTCTTATTTTCAATAAAGGCCTAGGAACAGTGGGTTAACTGCCTGTTCAGGGGCAGAACGACAGATTTGTACCTTGTCAGCTCGGGGGTTTGAACTTGCAAACTTCTGGTTACTAGTCCAATGCTCTAACCACTAGGCTACCCTGCCTCCCCAAATGCACTAATATGTGTATAAAAGTACTAAAATTTTAAGTATTTGGTCACATATTTATATCACGTAATGACTACATCAAGCTTGTGACTCTACAAATTTGTTGGATGCATTTTCTGTTTGTTTTGGTTGTGTTTCAGATTATTTTGTGCCTAACAGAAATTAATGGTAAATAATGTATTGTGTCATTTTGGAATCACTTTTATTGGAAGTAAGAATATAATATGTTTGTAAACACTTCTACATTAATGTGGATGCTACCATGATTACAGATAATCCTGAATGAAGGAATAATGATGACAGACGCACAAATACTGTATAGCTTAGGCCTACTGTTGACATGGCGCTATACAGTAGGACTGACAAATATGTATATATGTTTGTATGCACTGTAGGTAGACCTATGTTAATAATTTAAAGCATTATGGCAAATGCCTCACAAGTAGACTATTAGAAACCTTTTATGGATAGACTATTTGGCTAATGCATTGGCCAGTATAAGAAAGCCACCTGTCTGGGAACCCCGTTCCGCTAGCAGCACCCCTTGCCAACAACCAATGAAATTGCAGGGCGCCAAATTCAATCAACAGAAATCTCATAAATCAAATTTCTCAAACATACAAGTATTAGGCACCATTTTAAAGATAAAATTCCCAGCCACAGTGTCTGATTTCAAAAAGGTTTTACAGCAAAAGCTTCACAAATGATTATGTTAGGTCACCACCAAGTCACAGAAAAACATTTTCACAAAAACCAGAAAATCATTCAAATAAAATCATTTACCTTTGAAGAACTTCGGATGTTTTCAATGAGGAGACTCTCAGTTAGATAGCAAATGTTCAGTTTTTCCTGAAAGATTCTTTGTGTAGAAGAAATCGCTCCGTTTTGTACATCACTTTTGGCTACCAAAAATGAACAAAAATTCAGTCACCAAAATGCCAAACCTTTTTCCAAATTTACTCCTTAATATTGACTGAAACATGGCAAACGTTGTTTAGAATCAATCCTCAAGGTGTTTTTCACATATCTCTTCATTGATATATCGTTCATGGAAGTCTTCTTTCTTCTCTGAATTACATGGAAAAATACTTGCAGTTGAAGTTTACGCACCAATTTCGACGCAGGACACCGGGCGGACACCTGGTAAATGGGGTCTCTTATGCCTACAAATACGTCACAATGCTGCAGACACCTTGGGGAAACGGCAGAAATTGTGGGCTCATTCCTGTCGCATTCACAGCCATATAAGGAGACATTGGAAAACAGCGCTTCAAAACCTTTGCTCATTTCCTGTTTGAAGTTTCATCTTGGTTTCGCCTGTAGCATCAGTTCTGTGGCACTCACAGATAATATCTTTGCAGTTTTGGAAACGTCAGAGTGTTTTCTTTCCAAAGGTGTCAATTATATGCATAGTCAAGCATCTTTTCATGACAAAATATCTTGTTTAAAACGGGAACGTTTTTTTATCCAAAAATGAAATACTGCCCCTAGAACAGTTTTAGAAATGTCAGAGTGTTTTATATCCAATACTACTAAGACTGAGGACTGAGACTGAGTAGGAGGTAGTTTACTCTGGGCACGCTTTTCATCCAAAAGTGAAAATGCTGCCCCCTAGCCCAAACAGGATTTATAGTAGGGTAATGGTAACCTACTAAGGGCAATTTTTTTTTAATCAAACGAAACATAAGACAATCAATTTTTACAGGAAAATATCTAACATTTTTCTAAATACAAGTACCAGTGGATTATATCTACGCCTAGGGTTTTTTTTACGCATCCAAAATGATAACAGGAGCTGGTAAAAAATAATGTACAATAGTCTACATACAAAAAATTGGGATGTCCGCTCACTGTTTTGATGCTGCTCCTAAACTTGATATTATTGGTGATTAAGATTTATTTCAAAGCGGTCTTGTGAGCCAAACCCTTTATTGATAGTCTTGACTACTTGGCAAATGCATTGGGCAGGACAAAAAAAACTGTCTTCACTGAGAGGGGGTTGGGGTATGCTTGTTTTTTAATCAAATGAAACGAAATGGGAAAAATACATGTTTTTTTAATGTTTCTAAACACAAGGTTTACCGGCACAAAAAGCACATCTCTCTTGTTCCATGTGTATATGGGCACTGTTCCTTACGGGTGGATTAACCCTAACGCAACATGCATAAAAGAAACCCCTGAAACTAGATCCCCTACACACTGGTCTTAATGAGAAGGGAAAAAAACTGTTGGGGGAGGTTCTCTTCTACACTGTTCAACCAATCTAGTAAATGTGGAGGAGGAGTTAAGATGCAGTGTTGCCTTGTTAATGTCCAAAAGTGGAAGTCTTGTTAAGTTTGGCTCTCTTTTAATTTCCCCTGAAAACCAGAACATTCGGTTGCTGGGGACTTGGCAGAAGCTACAGGTGGATAGGATGTGCTTCTGTTGTCAAAATCCATGTCATAACCAACCGGGTTCTTGCTAATATCAGCTTTTCGGTTGGTCATAAATATCCCCACCAGCGCATACTGAAATTGACACTTTGGTGCACGTTTTTTAGGACACATTAAACATTGCGACCCCTCCCACCTCGTATGACACAGGTAAATGACCATTTCTGGCACTAGGGTTTGAAAATAGAGTGCCAGCTTTAACAGGTCGAGATTGCAAACGAGTGTGTGTTTTACAATTGCGCTGGCTTAACGCCAGATGTGTATGACTGTTTAAAAATTGAAGTAACTTTCAATCTCCGATAAGAAAATAGTTTTTCCTCCTAACTAACTACAAGTTGTAGTGTCCATAAGACACTGGCGCAATGCTCTACAATCATCCTTTAAGTGGGAGACTTTGATTCAATGGTCTTTGAAAGAACTGGGAATATTGGAGACTTTAATTATACTTAGAAAGCACTTTCCCCTAGTTTCCATAGACCTTTTAAATGGCGATAACATTCATGTCGTCGTATTGATCTTTGATGTACCTCTTGGTTCCAAGGTCTATTGTGTACATTACGGGATGTCGTCAAGGAGTCGTCAGGGCATTATTGGCCTTGGTACCCTCCCTCCTTCCTCTCTTTATCACACACACACACAGGCACACCTCCCTCCTTCATCCCCTTATCACACTCCGACACACACACCGCTCAGCCTCTCACATTAATTATCAAATCCCCCGCCCCGTCCCCCAAAAAATAAACACACACACGGGGGAAATGTTCTGCATTGCCAACTCTCCACAGCAGGACAATGGGGAGGTTTTGGAGTAACAGACTAAAAATAACAAGATTACACCCTGACCCACTGATTGGCAAAGATTTGTGTTTCATGTTATTGTGACCTGGCTTTTCAAGGTTATCGTGTTTATACATGGGGTCAAGAATGTATCTATCCCTTTGTGCTCCTGTCTCGGCTAATTAGCCTCTTTGCTTGCTTGATACTAGCTCTAGTCAAATGTATACAGTTGAAGTTGGAAGTTTACATACACTTAGGTTGGAGTCATTAAAACTTGTTTTTCAACCACTCCACAAATTTCTTGTGGCTACTACCCCCCTACTTTTTTCAATTTCCGCCTGAAGACATACCCTAATCTAACAGCCGTTAGCTCAGGCAGAGAACCAAGGATGTGCATATTCTTGGTACCATTTGAAAGAAAACACTCTGAAGTTTGTGTAAATGAATTGAATGTAGGATAATATAACACAATAGATCTGGTTTAGATAATACAATGAAAAAAAACATGTTTTTTTGTATTTTAATATCTTTAAAATGAACAAGATAAAACAAACATTCAGATAGGAGGATGGGGACAATTTCATTGAAACACATAAGAGGGCAGCAGTACTTGTGCAAAGTTTCAGAATGATAACTTCCAGAATGAGTGTGCTACATGACATTTATCATGAAGTCACCCAGGTGTCCCACACAAGTAGCCCAAATGTACCCAAGTGGCCAAATTGGTGAAGTTATACATTTTGAATGGAATAACTATATACAAAATACCAAAATGGTATTTTAACACCCCCCCAAAAAAATATATATATATAATTGAGAAAAAACATGAAGAAAAAAATATATACATTTACAAAATAACACTTTCAATATTTGGAAGACCCTCAGTCCTCGACACAATATTATGCTGCTGATGCCAGGTGCCATAGCACATCCATGCCTGCAGAAATACATTTGGGCAGATGAACACCACTTGTGGCAGGAGCCAGCTTCAGTGGGGGATGGACACCTTGGCACTGGGGGCTCCCATTCGGAGTCAGTGTCACTGTGAAAGAAAATGTTCAGTTAGAATAGTTTCACATATGAGCCCTGTATTAACAGGTATAATAAACAGATATATATATATAGTACAGGGAACATATGGTTGAATATATTATTATAGACCTGCTAGATCTACTGTCTCTATTATATTACAACAGACCAGCTGTATCTACTGTCTCCATTTCACTTAGGCCATTGTGGGCCTGCCCTCCCCTCAACAGCCTCAAATAGGCTATTTCATTTCACAAATAATATTTTATATTATTAATTTCAAACGGCGGCATTAGTATGAGAATAACTAACCAGTCCAAAACGGTGTCCTCTCCGTTCAAAAAATATTCCTCCATTTGGGAATCGCTAAATGAATCGTCCTCGATCAATTTCTTCTAAAATTGTGTTTACTTCTGTATATCTAGACTTAGATTTATCTTGCCCTGACTTAGTCGCCATACTGATTGATATATAAACAGTTGAATATGCGCTTTACCAAAACACCGCTGTGCGCAACATGCGTTGATCCTTCCGGTATGAAACTTCAATGGCGAATGACCCTCTTTATGCCGGAGTTTACTACAGTGCCTTGCGAAAGTATTCAGCCCCCTTGAACTTTTCGACCTTTTGCCACATTTCAGGCTTCAAACATAAAGATAGAATTTTTATATTTTTTTGTGAAGAATCAACAACAAGTCGGACACAATCATGAAGTGGAACGACATTTATTGGATATTTCAAACTTTTTTAACAAATCAAAAACTGAAACATTGGGTGTGCAAAATTATTCAGCCCCCTTAAGTTAATACTTTGTAGCGCCACCTTTTGCTGCAATTACAGCTGTAAGTCGCTTGGGGTATGTCTCTATCAGTTTTGCACATCGAGAGACTGAAATGTTTTCCCATTCCTCCTTGCAAAACAGCTCGAGCTCAGTGAGGTTGGATGGAGAGCATTTGTGAACAGCAGTTTTCAGTTCTTTCCACAGATTCTCGATTGGATTCAGGTCTGGACTTTGACTTGGCCATTCTAACACCTGGATATGTTTATTTTTGAACCATTCCATTGTAGATTTTGCTTTATGTTTTGGATCATTGTCTTGTTGGAAGACAAATCTCCGTCCCAGTCTCAGGTCTTTTGCAGACTCCATCAGGTTTTCTTCCAGAATAGTCCTGTATTTGGCTCCATCCATCTTCCCATCAATTTAAACCATCTTCCCTGTCCCTGCTGAAGAAAAGCAGGCCCAAACCATGATGCTGCCACCACCATGTTTGACAGTGGGTATGGTGTGTTCAGGGTGATGAGCTGTGTTGCTTTTACTCCAAGCATAACGTTTTGCATTGTTGCCAAAAAGTTCAATTTTGGTTTCATTTACATTTTACATTTACATTTAAGTCATTTAGCAGACGCTCTTATCCAGAGCGACTTACAAATTGGTGAATTCACCTTCTGACATCCAGTGGAACAGCCACTTTACAATAGTGCATCTAAATCATTTAAGGGGGGGGGGGGTGAGAAGGATTACTTATCCTATCCTAGGTATTCCTTGAAGAGGTGGGGTTTCAGGTGTCTCCGGAAGGTGGTGATTGACTCCGCTGTCCTGGCGTCGTGAGGGAGTTTGTTCCACCATTGGGGGGCCAGAGCAGCGAACAGTTTTGACTGGGCTGAGCGGGAACTGTACTTCCTCAGTGGTAGGGAGGCGAGCAGGCCAGAGGTGGATGAACGCAGTGCCCTTGTTTGGGTGTAGGGCCTGATCAGAGCCTGGAGGTACTGCGGTGCCGTTCCCCTCACAGCTCCGTAGGCAAGCACCATGGTCTTGTAGCGGATGCGAGCTTCAACTGGAAGCCAGTGGAGAGAGCGGAGGAGCGGGGTGACGTGAGAGAACTTGGGAAGGTTGAACACCAGACGGGCTGCGGCGTTCTGGATGAGTTGTAGGGGTTTAATGGCACAGGCAGGGAGCCCAGCCTACAGCGAGTTGCAGTAATCCAGACGGGAGATGACAAGTGCCTGGATTAGGACCTGCGCCGCTTCCTGTGTGAGGCAGGGTCGTACTCTGCGCATGTTGTAGAGCATGAACCTACAGGAACGGGCCACCGCCATGATGTTGGTTGAGAACGACAGGGTGTTGTCCAGGATCACGCCAAGGTTCTTAGCGCTCTGGGAGGAGGACACAATGGAGTTGTCAACCGTGATGGCGAGATCATGGAACGGGCAGTCCTTCCCGGGAGGAAGAGCAGCTCCGTCTTGCCGAGGTTCAGCTTGAGGTGGTGATCCGTCATCCACACTGATATGTCTGCCAGACATATCAGTGTGGTTTCATCTGACCAGAGCACCTTCTTCCACATGTTTGGTGTGTCTCCCAGGTGGCTTGTGGCAAACTTTAAACAACACTTTTTATGGATATCTTTAAGAAATGGCTTTCTTCTTGCCACTCTTCCATAAAGGCCAGATTTGTGCAATATACGACTGATTGTTGTCCTATGGACAGAGTCTCCCACCTCAGCTGTTGATCTCTGCAGTTCATCCAGAGTGATCATGGGCCTCTTGGCTGCATCTCTGATCAGTCTTCTCCTTGTATGAGCTGAAAGTTTAGAGGGACGGCCAGGTCTTGGTAGATTTGCAGTGGTCTGATACTCCTTCCATTTCAATATTATCGCTTGCACAGTGCTCCTTGGGATGTTTAAAGCTTGGGAAATCTTTTTGTATCCAAATCCGGCTTGAAACTTCTTCACAACAGTATCTCGGACCTGCCTGGTGTGTTCCTTGTTCTTCATGATGCTCTCTGCGCTTTTAACGGACCTCTGAGACTATCACAGTGCAGGTGCATTTATACGGAGACTTGATTACACACAGGTGGATTGTATTTATCATCATTAGTCATTTAGGTCAACATTGGATCATTCAGAGATCCTCACTGAACTTCTGGAGAGAGTTTGCTGCACTGAAAGTAAAGGGGCTGAATAATTTTGCACGCCCAATTTTTCAGTTTTTGATTTGTTAAAAAAGTTTAAAATATCCAATAAATGTCGTTCCACTTCATGATTGTGTCCCACTTGTTGTTGATTCTTCACAAAAAAATACAGTTTTATATCTTTATGTTTGAAGCCTGAAATGTGGCAAAAGGTCGCAAAGTTCAAGGGGGCCGAATACTTTCGCAAGGCACTGTACATGGGTTTGTCTTCCAACACATAAACATTACATATTGCTGTTTACCTCAGCTCATTGGCTATCTACCCAGCTAGATTTTAAGACGATCAGTGGTCATTGGGTTAAAATGCGGTCAATCAATGAAACAGCGGCCAAATCGTTGGTGCACAATGATGTCATTATTTGTTGTCTTCTAATCGGTTTCTTTCAGTCAATACGTCCCGCGAAATGACCCATTTAGGTTTGGTTGTGTAACAAACAAACCAGTTGATTGCAATGAAACCAAAAATGACTAGAAAAGTCACGTTCTGTGTGTGTATTTACCTCGAGTGTGTCGTCAAAAATGGAATGAGACAGAATACACGACACAAGCGGTTCACAAAATGTTTTGTGTTCGGCTGTAAAAATGGATTTGATCAAACAATAGACCATTCATTGTGTAACAATGAGCATTGGGACTGCAAACAGAGGAAGATCGTCAAAGGTAAACAATTTATTTTATTGCAGTTTGGGATTTTGTTACGCCTGTGCTAGTTGAAATAGTTGTTTTTTATGGGGCTCTATCCTCAGATAATTGCATTGTATTCTTTTGCAGTAAATCCTTTTTTAAATCTGACAACGCAGTTGGATTAGCACTTGTATTTTCATGAATGTTTAAAATGACTATTTATGTAGCGATCATCGTATGTTGTCGTATTTCATCCCGCTACCGGGTTCCGTGCGCAGAGAGGTTAACAAACTATAGTTTTGGCAAGTTGGTTAGGACATCTACTTTGTGCACAACACAAGTAATTTTTCCAACGATTGTTTACAGACAGATTATTTCACTGTATCACAATTCCAGTGGGTCAGAGGTTTACATACACTAAGTTGATTGTGCCTTTAAACAGCTTGGAAAATTTCAGAAAATGATGTAATGTCTTTAGAAGCTTCTGATAGGCTAATTCACATATGTGGTTGTATTTCAAGGCCTACCTTCAAACTCAGTGCCTCTTTGCTTGACATCATGGGAAAATCAAAAGAAATCAGCCAAGACCTCAGAAAAAAATTGTGGACCTCCACAAGTCTGGTTCATCCTTGGGAGCAATTTCCAAAAGCCTGAAGGTACCACGTTCATCTGTACAAACAATGGTACGCAAGTACAAACACCATGGGACAATGCAGCCGTCATACCGCTCAGGAAGGAGACGTGTTCTGTCTCCTAGAGATGAACGTACTTTCTTGCAAAAAGTGCAAATCAATCCCACCTTGTGAAGATGCTGGAGGAAACAGGTACAAAAGTATCTATATCCACAGTAAAAACAAGTCCTATATCAACATAACCTGAAAGGCCGTTCAGCAAGGGAGAAGCCACTGTTCCAAAACCGCCATAAAAAGCCAGACTACGGTTTTCAACTGCACATGGGGACAAAGATTGTACTTTTTGGAGAAATATACTCTGGTCTGATGAAACAAAAATAGAACTGTTTGGCCATAATGACCACCGTTATGTTTGGAGGAAAAAGGGGGATGCTTGCAAGCCGAAGAATACCATCCCAACCGTGAAGCACAGGGGTGGCAGCATCATGTTGTGGGGGTGCTTTGCTACAGGAGGGTCTGGTGCACTTCACAAAATAGATGGCATCATGAGGTAGGAAAGGGATGTGGATATATGTATTGAAGCAACATCTCAAGGCATCAGTCAGGAAGATAAAGCTTGATCGCAAATGGGTCTTCCAAATGGACAATGACCCCAAGCATACTTCCAAAGTTGTGGCAAAATGGCTTAAGGACAACAAAGTCAAGGTATTGGAGTAGCCATGACAAAGCCCTGAGATCAATCCTATAGAAAATGTGTGGGCAGAACTGAAAAACTGTGTGCGACACCAGACATATTGCAGATCAAGGAGGGAGAAGCGGCAGCAGAGGAGAGTGTAGGCAGCGAAGTGGAAAACCGCTTTGTAAAAAAAAAAATCCTCCACTTGCGCAGAAATCTCCATATCTTTAGCAATGGCAAATCAGGTTTCCTGAACATTCGGAACCACAGCCACTCCGAAAAACATGTCACTTGTTTCATTAGACGTTATTGTTGCCGAGTCCATCAAGGAAAACCACCAATCCATTCACACAGTGCTTTTAACGTACATGATTACATTGTGCATGTTCATATAATACAGTCATTATTTTTCAACATGCTTTCACCTGGGATTTGAACTCACAACCTCTTGGCTCACAGCATTCCGATCATCCCGCTATATGCAACCATGTCTGTGTCAATGGCTGTTTTCAACTGCACTGCTAGCATTTTTTTTAAATCATAGTGATTAAGGAGTAACGTTAAAACAGAGTAATATGCCCCACCAACATCAGACAACTATACAGAAAATTGCTGGAACAAGTAAATCAAATCAATGAGGAGAGTATAGTCAGATGATCTGATTATTGACACAGACGTGGTGGTGTAGCAGGAAGATCAAGATGCTGTGAACCAAGAGGTTGTGAGTTCAAATCCCAAGTGAGGACAATAGTGTTTAGAAATGCATGCAAAATGTAATTGTGTTGAAAATATTGCATGTTAAAAGACCTGTCTAAGTCAGTGTTTCCCAAACTTGGTCCTCAGGACCCCAAGGGGTGCATGTTTTGGTTTTTGCCCTAACACTACACATCTTAATTAAGATTAACACTGGAGTGATAGATGTGCAGATGATGATGTGAAAGTAGAAATACTGGTGTGCAAAATAGCAAAAAGTAAATAAAAACAATTTGGGGATGAGGTAGGTAGATTGGATGGGCTATTTACAGATGGGCTGTGTACAGCTGCAGCGATCGGTTTGCTGCTCAGATAGCTGACGTTTAAAGTTAGCGAGGGAGATATGAGTCTAAAACTTCAGCGATTTTTGTCATTCGTCCAGTCATTGGCAGCAGACAAATGGAAGGAAAGGTGGCCAAAGTAGATGTTGGCTTTGGGGATGACCAGTGAGATATACCTGCTGGAGCGCGTGCTATAGGTGGGTGTTGTTATGGTGACCAGTGAGCTGAGATAAGGTGGAGCTTTACCTAGCAAGGACTTATAGATGACCTGGAGCCAGTGGGTCTGGCGACGAATATGTAGCGAGGGCCAGCCAATGAGAGCATACAGGTCGCAGTGGTGGGTGGTGTATGGGGCTTTGGTGATAAAACAGATGGCACTGTGATAGACTGCATCCAGTTGATGAGTAGAGTGTTGGAAGCTATTTTGTAAATGACAGCGCCGAAGTCGAGGATCGGTAGGATAGTCAGTTTTAGTAGGGTATGTATGGCGGCGTGAATGAAGGAGGTTTGTTGCGAAATAGGAATCTGATTCTAGATTTAATTTTGGATTGGAGATGTTTAATATGAGTCTGGAAGGAGAGTTTACAGTCTCACCAGACACCTAGGTATTTGTAGCTGTCCACGTATTCTAAGTTAGAACCGTCCAGAGTAGTGATGCTAGTCGGGCAGGCGGGTGCGGGCAGCGATCGGTTGAAAAGCATGCATTTCATTTTACTAGCGTTTTAGAGCAGTTGGAGGCCACGGAAGGACTGCTACAGCATATATACATGGCATTGAAGCTCGTTTGGAGGTTTGTGAACACAGTATCCAAGGAATACAGAATGGTGTTGTCTGCGTAGAGTTGGATCAGGGAATCACCAGCAGCAAGAGCGACATCGTTGATATATACAGAGAAAAGAGTCGGCCCGAGAATTGAACCCTGTGGTACCCCCATTGAGACTGCCAGAGGTCCAGACAACAGGCCCTCCGATTTGACACACTGAACTCTATCTGAGAAGTAGTTGGTGAACCAGGTGAGGCAGTCATTTGAGAAACCAAGGCTGTTGAGTCTGCCGATGAGAATACGGTGATTGACAGAGTCTTTTATCAATGGCGGTTATGATATCGTTTAATACCTTGAGCGTGGCTGAGGTGCACCCGTGGCCCGCTCAGTTTCCTAGCCTCAGTGCAGTGGGCAGCTGGGAGGAAGTGCTCTTATTCTCCATGGACTTTACAGTGTCCCAAAACATTTTGGAGTTAGAGCTACAGGATGCAAATTTCTGTTTGAAAAAGCTAGCCTTTGCTTTCCTGACTGACTGCGTGTATTGGTTCCTGACTTCCCTGAAAAGTTGCATATCGCGGGGACTTCGATTCTAGTGCAGTCCACCACTAGAATTTTGTGCTGGTCGAGGGCAGTCAAGTCTGGAGTGAATCAAGGGCTGTATCTGTTCTTATTTCTACATTTTTTGAAAGGGGCATGCTTATTTAAAACCTCTGCTGACTCCCATCCCGCATGCGGGAGCGTAATCATCGCCTGAAACTAATTAGCATGATGCAACAGACATAAATATCCCTAGAAAATATTCCTATTCATGAAAATCACAAATGAAATATATTGAGACACAGCTTAGCCTTTTGTTAATCACCCTGTCATCTCAGATTTTCAAAATATGCTTTACAGCCAAAGCTAGACAAGCATTTGTGTAAGTTTATCGATAGCCTAGCATAGCATTTTGGTCACAGAAATCAGAAAAGTAATCAAATTAAATTGTTTACCTTTGATGAGCTTCGGATGTTTTCACTCACGAGACTCCCAGTTAGATAGCAAATGTTCCTTTTTTCCAACAATATTATTTTTGTAGGCGAAATAGCTCCGTTTGTTCTTCACGTTTGGCTGAGAAATCGCCTGGAAATTGCAGTCACGAAAACGGCAATTTTTTCTCTCCAAATTAGCTCCATAATATCGACAGAAACATGGCAAACGTTGTTTATAATCAATCCTCAAGGTGTTTTTCAAATATCTATTCAATAATGTATCCATCGAGACAATTTGTTTTTCAGTAGGACCGATTGGAGTAATGGCTACCTCTGTATTTTACGCGAGAATCTCTCTGGGGGCATCAGTTGACCACTTGCGCAATGTAGCCACCTACGGCTATTCTTCAACATAAATGCGTAAAACTACGTCACAATGCTGTAGACACCTTGGGGAATACGTATAAAGCGTACGCTGGTTGATAGCACATTCACAGCTCAATAGGGACTCATTGGAACGCAGCGCTTTCAAAATATGGGGCACTTCCGGATTGGATTTTTCTCAGGCTTTCGCCTGCAACATCAGTTCTGTTATACTCACAGACAATATCTTTACAGTTTTGGAAACATTAGTGTTTTCTATCCAAAGCTGTCAATTATATGCATATTCTAGCATCTTGTCCTGACAAAATATCCCGTTTAAAACGGGAATGTTTTTTTTCCAAAAATGAAAATACTCCCCCTAGAGTCGCAACAGGTTGGGGAGGAAATTACTTTTATAGAATGACCAGGCATCCCCTACCAACGGGATAAGGTCAATATCCTTCCAGGATACCCGGGCCAGGTCAATTAGAAAGGCCTGCTCGCAGAAGTGTTTTAGGGAGCGTTTGACAGTGATGAAGAGTGGCCGTTTTGACCGCGGATCTATAGCGGATACAGGCAATGAGGCAGTGATCGCTGAGATCCTGATCTGTCATTGTTTAAGAAGTGGTAGATTTCTTCTGTGTGGGCTATTTTTATGCTTAAGTTTTGTTTTTGCCTCTTTTACTTTCGGTTTTATACACAATTTTCAAACAGCTGAAAATACAATATTTTTGGTTATGGAAAAGATATTTCAATGAATGCATAGTGCATCTTTAACCATAATTTATTCATATTACTTTACTAAAATATTTCAGTTGTGTGTGTGTATACATTTGATTTATTTGATGACTTTATTACTTAATTCCAAGTCATCTCTATAGAGCTGCGGCCTATCCTGTCTGACAAATCACTATTTTAGTAGTTCTTTAAAGTAAATAAGGCATAATGTTATGAATACTGGATACCAACTATCAATCACTTAGAGTAGATCATGTATTTTCAGGTAGAGCCCACACAGATCGACAAGGAACGCAATGGATTGAGGTCATTGAAGTTTATTACCACTTTTTCTGCCCTAAACTATGTCGAATATTGGCTTGTTGGAAACTACAACACCCCTACTACATCGGGCTAGAATCGATTTACCGCTAGAGAAGCTGCACGTTGAGCTCCGAAAAAACCTGAACAAAATGGAATTCAAGTAATTGAAGCGACATCGGTCAATTAGTTGTTTAAAAAGAGAAAAATAACAGACATTTCAATTCATCGCTCAACACTAGAGATCAGATAAGCATAGATCCAATTAATGTCTACATGGAGGTAAAGTAGTGTGGACGACGATAACCACAGAGGGCTGTGGATTCACACCGACAGCTAGCGCTTGTTAACCCACAGAAGAATACATGTTATAAACTGTCAACATTTCACTGTTAGATTTGACAGCAGGATGTTTTTTCAGCATTCGCTCTCCCAGTTCCAACTTGTGGTTGACCATTCATTCAGGTGGTCCATTTTTCATTGCAGCTCCAAACGTCCCCTCTATTCAAACCTGTTTTTGCAGCTGTAGACAGTGAATCCAGACTATATATTTTTCTCCATTCAACAAAAGCCTTGAGTACTCAACAGGGTTCTACTGGTTGGGTTTAGGATCCAGAGGGTACAGAGAGAGGCATAACTACAGACCACACATACCGTAGTAGTAGTACACCCACCCCAGTGTGGTCTACCCTCCATCGGGCACCAGACCAGACATGAGGCCAGGGAAGGGGCTCTTCCTTCCAGTTAATGTGGGTGTGGGTAGGTGAATTTGATCCACATTTCTGCCCTCCTAGACTCTTGTTGACTCTGTTAAATGTAGCAGCCAAAGAGAAGCCAGCACATGCACAAGATTTGGTTCTGTGTGCCAAGATACTGCCCTCCTAGTGTGCCTTTTCATAATGTGTCTATCTATACTCATGACTACCAAGCTGTTTTGTGGGTCTAAGTAGTGCAGCCTATCCATTCTGCCCAGGCAAGCCAACCCTGGTATTGTAGCCAGTCAAGCCTAGCTAAACCATGCTGGGTGTATGCAAACTATGCATGTAGCCAGCCAAGTCAAGGCATTCTGTGTCTATTTGCTGCCTTCCAACCTCCCTTTGTCATGATTTGCAGCCTCCCTCCTGAGCAACACCCCCTCCAATTGGTTTGATTGCATTTTTGGGGCAGCACTCAGGCTGATCAGCATGTGTCCCTGCTTAATCTTCCTCCTGGTCACTTCCCCCGATGTTAACCAAAAGAGCTTTGGAGAAGGTGCTAGTTTTGGAATACTGCTGTAGAATTCCACCACTCTAGACATGCTTCAATAAGGCTGTGTCTAACAGAGGAGGTTGGTGGCACATTCATTGGTGAGAACAGTTTCCATGTGTTTGATGCCATTCCATTCCATCCACTATTATGAGCCATCCTCCCCTCAGCAGCCTCCACTGGTGTCTAATGCAAACATATCTTACACCTGCTAGTCTGCCAGTATCAGTTTTCAAAGCATCCTTTCTTTCCAGGGGAATGTTATTGCCAACCTCTTATTGTGTAAGACAATCATTGGAAATAATTACCATAATAAAGCTGCAATTCTGACTAAGAGTTTTTGGCTTTGTGGCACACACACACACAAACACATTGTTCTCTGAAATCCTATAATCTTGCAGCGTTTAAGGTAATTACTCTTGTTGTGGATGGGAGGCTGGTGGTACTATGAGGGAGAAACAGTGGAACAGCAACCAGCCAAGCCCCCTGCTCTACTGCTCTAATCCTATTGTAGTTCTCAGCAGAGCGCTGGAGCATCCACACACACACTTCTCTAATTCAGTAGGGAGGGAGGGTACAACAACAACAAACATTTTGGCTGAGTGAGACAGGTGTTATATCCCCCAATACATCTGTTTCAGTGTAGTAGGTTTAAAGGTGTCGATGTGGCACAAATTGAGGGAGTAAACACAAACATGCGTGTTCATGTTTTAGCGTAGACTGTGGAGAGATCTATCAGCTGGTTAAAGACTGTGAAGAGATCTATCAGCTGGTTATCTGTTCCTAAGTGTGGCCATGTTTTGGTGTGAAGGAGAGGTCCATTATTGCTGGATCATTCCCAGTGGGCAGCGAGTGTATCAGAGTAGAGCCAGGCTGAACCAGAGCCAGGCAGAGCCACCAGACAGTGTTTGTGGTGTTTAGGTTTGTATGGAGTGGAGAGGAGTAGTGTGGAGCTCAATAGCTCCATAGCTGCTCCCAGTGGGGTTGGTGTATCAGAGCAGAGCCAGGCTGACCCAGAGCCAGGCAGTGCAGAGCCACCAGACAGATGGCCGAGCCGAGGAGCACTGGAGCACTAATTACATGGGAACATCCTGTGGGGAGGCCAGAGCCTAACCACACTCTCCATTTCCTCTTCTCTCTCTCTTTTCTGTCTCTCTCTTTCTCCTTCACTCTCTCTCTTTCTTTATGTCTCTCCAGGTCTCCTGAGGAGGGGCCGTCCTTGGGAGGAAGCAGAGGCTCTGCATGCTGCGCTGAACGAAGGAGGATGAAAGAGAGAGATAGAGGGGCAGCTGATCCACGTCTTTATACCCAAGCCATCCACCTTTAACTTCTTCATCCTCTTCATCACCACCCTCATCATCACTTTTCTTATTCAACATGTTGTGTGGAGGCTGTTACTGTTTATAACTGGAAAGAGGGAGCGCTTTGTTTAACCCTATAGAAGCCTCAGTTACACCACTCCATGGGACTGGCCAATCACACAAAGCAGTGGGCTGAAACCAATCGGCTCGGCAGCTGATGGCCTCTGACCTATTCGGGTTGTCTACTAAGAGCGAGTCACAGAACCACCTGGCCCCTCCCCCAGTGCTATACTACTGAATGCTGAACATGGACCTGCCCTATCTGTCTGTCCGTCCATCTGTCTGTCTGTCACATGGCCTGTCAATCTGCACCAAGAGCAATATCATGACATTCCACCACACAGAGGTTCTTTACTGACTGCCGTCACTATAATAACCACCACAACCATCAAAACCAGGAAGTCACTTAAAGGCCAAAAAATGTATAAATAGTGAACAAAGTCAGTGACTCCATTTCTCTCTCTCCATCCACCATGACAGTCAGGTCTGATGATCCATCCAGCCAGCCTTAAGACTTTGAGCTTATACATTAATGACACACAGTGCAGGCAGGTTTTTTCTTTTCTTTTCGTCCCCTTCCATGTTATATTTTGTTTCTATGTCTTTTTTAGCACTTATATTAAAACAGTGCCGGCCACACCGTACCATACTCAGTAAGTGATCAAAGATGTTTTTATTCTACCCTGTGATGTTGGATATGAAACTGGAGGTTATTCTTGATTGCCTATGATTGTTTCAATAGGCTTAAGGTGAGACCTCCCCAGCTCATTGATGAAAGGACACTGGAGTAGTACATGTTTTATAGTTATTCTAATGTAATTGTTTTTTTGTTTTTTTTTAAATATGTAAATGCTCCATTTGAACCTATAGAAGCAGTTTTGAAGGGGTGAACGATATACTTGTTTTTACCCTGCTTTGAAGGGAGCAATGCATTCTATACAGTGGGAGAAGTAGCCTAGCATGCATTGGCCCTATCTGTGAACAATGTTCCTTTTAACCAAATTTATCTCAGATGGTTGGATTTGAGGTTCCGGACTGGATACACCACCCACGTTGAAAGAGAGTGACAGTGGCACCTTTTAATGGTGGATTAAGATTCACTATCCCCAACCAGTCACAATAGCTGTCTTTGTGCACACACAGGGATTATTTTACCCCTTGTGGATATCCCATTCCTGGAGTTGAGGAAAGAAAAGGACCCTTAAAAGAGGGAGCCTCAGTCGGTTGTAGTCATAAGTTAATTAGCCACAGAAATCAAACCCTTCGAAAGGCATCATATTGCCCAGGTTAAATTGGAGGAGTTTTTACCCTTATTCACCCTCAAATGGGGACTAGGAGTTGTGGCATTGGAAAAAAAGCACTGCTTTCATAGGATACAGAAGAAAATACATTTTTATCTCTGATTCACTATATACACAATGGAGATTATTCTTTACTGCAATATACTAATGGACCATTCTATGTAACAGTTTGGGCATCATATTTGACAGTTTATGCAATATCATGCAATCTACTCTAACATAATATGTCAGAGAGGAAGACAATAATCATTTTTAGGACGAATTCTGTACTTTACAACGCAACGAAAGTAACTTTTCTCCAACACACAACTCTACAGAAGGAATATGTGGTTTCATATTTTCTATTGAAAGGAAAGCACCTTGTAGAACTTGATGTGAAAATGTGTGGAAATTTTGTGATAGATTGAATTCATTGGATAGGCTTTGAAATGGTTATTGTGTAGTAAATTATGGGTCTGACTCATCTTGGCTTGGTGTGTGTGTGTGGGGGGGGGGGTCGTGGGATGATGGATGTGTCTCTATTGCCAGTTAATTTGTCTCAGCTTCCCTCGCTAGATCTGTGACCCAAATGTTACCCTATCAAGTCCACTACTTTTGACCTAGGCCCATAGTGCTCTGATCAAAGGTAGTGCACTATATAGGGTAATATTTCAGAAGCAGACATAAACTGTGAGGAGGAGAGCTCTCTGAATGTGATTCTATCCAACCTGATGTGTTTACTAAGCAGCAGCATCTTAATCAAGTTTCTTATCTTTCTTTCCTTTCTTTTATGGACTTTCTTTTTATACAAATTAGTTTTATATATGACTGCAATAGAGATATATAGCTATATTATGCAGCGATTTTAATATATTGTAAATGATGGCTTGGATGCAATGTATTTATTTGTTTGTTAATGAAGATTGAAGAAGAATCTGTAAAGGGAAGTTGATGTTTTAAGTATATTCTTAAGTATACACTTTATTGTCTCTTTGGGTTAAGAAAGGCTCCTACGTATACATTCATCATATTGTATTGCAATGAAACAACACAATACCTTTTTACATCACTGAGAATCCTTGTGTTTACTGTGATCATGAATTGGATATCACACACACACGCAAACGCACAGACACACACAAACACATACACAGGGAACTGCATCGTTAACCGTTTTATAACCAAAGTATTGTTCTATGCTCTATTGCTCAATGCTTCATTTTGTATTTTCAAAAGTGTCACTTCTTTTTCTAGACCAACAAATCAAAGTATTTTGCACGTTAATTTTCATTTGATTTTGAGAAGGTGATATTCAGGGATTTATTTGTAACCCTTAGCCCATAACTGGCATGTTGTTCTAGAATCCACTTCACACATTCTATAGAACTCTGTAGAACACTCTCCCACAGCACAGAACACTTTCATGCTGGCATTCTGTCTTAGAACAACAGTAGAGGGGCACATTGTTTTGTTTGGATGGGTTAGAGGTTCACACAATTCCAAATTTACATAATTTAGATAAAATATCCTTTAGAAGTAAAAACAGAATTTGTATGGAGTAATTCTATTTGAATAATCACAGGAGTGATGTATTGAGAATGTGCTCTTTCTTGTCATACAAGAATCATGTAAAAAGAGGCCTATTTCTGATATTGAGCAGAAAACAGAGGTTATTTTTATTTTTAGAATAACTGTGTTAAAAAATAAGTGAAAAAGAAAATACAAGCGATCAACAAAATTATTCTAGAACTTAACTGTGACACTCCCTCAGGGGGTGATATGAAATGTACACCTATATGTAAATGATAAAATAAACGTATTTAATCAAAGTGTATCACAGCGTCATCATTTGCATCTGATTCTCGTGTTTCCTTCTTTTAATTTTTTAAAATCTTTTAAGATATATTTTATCTTTCAAAATATCTTTGACTGTGAAGGCAGATGACAAACAATAACAGTATCACCATTAAGAATCAGTTGAATCACATGAGTTGACGAGTCATTTCTCTTTTGAAGGAGTCAAATTAGATTACGTGGCGCCATTTAGTTTGAGCCAACATTCAGAACAGCCCAGAACCCTTTAAAAGCTCCCTCACACAGTTGTGTATCTAGAAACACACACCAGACAAGGAAGAGTAGACGGCCAGTACACCTGAAAGGAAGGTAATGCATAGGCTCATTTAGAAAGGACCCCAGGAAGGGGAGTGGGCCAAGGAACCTATTTTGCTATGGGGCAATTTTTTTCCTCTCTTTTCAGTGGGAGACAGACTCACAAAGGCTTGATTTTAATCATAGCCAACTAGGTAAGAGAGAGAGTATGGCTGAGTTTGGAGCGTTGAATCAATGAAGCCTTGTATTGTTCCGTGAGGTGTACCAACCATGTAGCCAGGCAACACAGCTTTATGCTAAGGCACTGACAGAGATTCTTTGGTTCATGAGTTTAGGTAAGCCTGTGGTCACTATACTGTGTGTTTCAGTCAGAGACACACTAGCTGAGACAGAACACAGAAAGTGAACGTGAACCTAGTGTACACAGAGGAACTTTTATTTCAGATCTACAGTGTCAAAACACAATATTTGCCTGGAAAGGGAGGGGGGAGGTAAAAGGTCAAACGGTTTGCAGACATATTTCATTAGAAATATGTCAAAATGTTGACGTTCAACCATGGTTACATGTCCTTGACCGAAGGATAGTTAGGGTGACGTATAGCTACAATAGGTTTCCTGTCTCCATGAGGGTGTAGACAGGAAACAGAGAGACACACACAGCACTCCAGTCAGCTCTCCTGGAAATTCCATGTGTTCTTTTCTACTGAAACCTACAGAATATAGTCCTTTGACAACACACAGAGTCATTTTAGGTACTGTGAAGTACCACCTTGTCCACATCTGACTCTTAACAAATACAAGTGTACTACCACACATACAATGTATAGCTTACTCCACCAATATGGAACGGATGTGGTCAAAGGCCTGAGCAAATACCCAGTAAAAAAAACAGATCAGAAATTCCAATTAGTTTATTTACCAAGCTAAAAATGAACGTGTCTTATGTCTTTGTGCCAACATAAATTTAGGTCACTCGTAAAAAAAATTAAAAAGGTCTATTCATTTTATTACATAATATTATGTATTATTACGTCTGTAAAATTACATATACATAGGCAAAATCATTAGTGGCTTGCTTCCGTAAGCAGATAGGCTAATAGTATGGATTATCCCTGAGGGTTGAGAAGAATAACAGAACATTTTCCAGAGTTGGAAACATACCTAATTATCATACTTGAGTAAAAGTAAAGATACTTTAATAGAAAATAACTAAAGTAAAAGTGAAAGTCACCCAGTAAAATACTACTTGAGTAAAAGTCTTAAAGTATTTGGTTTTAAATATACTTTAAATATAGTATTAAAAGTAAATGTAATTGCTAAAATATACTTAGTGTTAAAAGTAAAACTATAAATAATTTACAATTCCTTATATTAAGCAAACGAGACGGCATAATTTGTGTTTTTATTTTTACGGATAGCCAGGGACAGACTCCAACACTCAGGCACAATTTATAAATGAACCGTATGTATTTAGTGAATCTGCCAGATCAGAGGCAGTAGCGATGACCAGGGATGTGTGTGAATTTGACAATTTTCCAGTCCTGCTAAGCATTCCAAATTGAATGACTACTTTTGGGTGTCAGGGAAAATGTATGGAGTAAAAAGTTTTAGGAATGTAGTGAAGTAAAAGTAGTCAAAAATATAAATAGTAAAGTACACATACCCCCCAAAAAACTATTTAAGTAGTACATAAAAAAAATCCTTAAGTACTTTACACAACTGACATTTTCCAATGAGAGTGTTAACCAGACACAATAATAGAACTGACTGGAGACAAAGTGCACTCGCCAGCTAATGACTTGAGGACAGGTTGAGTGACAGCTCTCTAGTCCTGTAATCCAACACACAGTCCCTCCCTCTCATCCACAGACCATAGTTTGAGAGAACAGAATTGAATGTAAGAGCTAGCTCGGGTCCAGTCTGCTTTTTTACACAGAACACGTGATACTGCATCACAGATTACAGTAATTACGCGTCATTATCTCATTATTGATACAAAACCCCTTGAGAAGAGAAGAGGAGAAGAGAAGAAGAGGAGAGAAGAAAAGAGAAGACAGAGGTCGTAATGAAATATGAAAAGGAGTATTGCTGACCATCCACTCCCCTCCTCCTATACAGTAGAGACAGGGTAATACTGTATGGTGGTGTAGTATCTGCCCTCTGCCATCATCACACCTCCACTGGGAATGTCTCACCTCTCTGTGCTGTGTTAGCACACTCCCTGCTGCCGCTCGTCTCCTCTCAACCTGCTGAGGCTCCACACTCCGGAAATAAACCCAGCTGAGGAGCACAGGGATATTCCTCTTCCTAGGAACCTAGATAGATCCTATAGTAAAGAACATACACACCTCTGCTAAACCGTATAGCACCCTATAGAACAAACCTACGCATATTCATTTAGAAGAGAGTCTAAAAGAGATTTAATATAGATCTTTCTCAGGCCCTTACTGTGATTTGGTTTTCTATTCCATAGGGAAGAGTGTGTGTTCGTGTTATCTTAACCATTCATTTCATTATTGTTTTATTGAGTGGTGCATTGAATGCTGTTAAAGATTTAACATCATGCTGTTTTAAGACATACTGCTGAGAGCTCTCAGACATGAAGTCAAATTCAATACAGTTCTCAAGCAACGGCTTAATAACACACAATGAGAGACGGTGAAAAGCTTGAAACGCTGTTGTAGCCTCACTTTACATAGTAGGAGGCCCTTCTAGATTTGAGTTGAATTATGCCTGGAAAAACAAATGAGAATATAATACTGCCATTTTTTTCCATGAGGAAAGTCCTATAGTAGTTTTTTTGTGGAAGGACCCATATACAGTATATGTTATGAGTTATCAGAAAGGGAAATTAACTTAATAAATTCTCCACTATTCCAAAGGACACAGTTAGTACTTCCCCCTCTCCATCTTCACAGGCAGCATCAAACATAGGGGCAGGTCTAAAAATAGAAACAAACAAAACAGAATGAAATGCAAACACAGAACTAAAAGCACTACATATCACTGGAGGTTCATTGGGGAAAGAGATGAGGAGAGGATGGGGAAGGATTGTGATGGGTTCCAGCCATTCTCATTCCAAAAAGTCACAATCAAGAAGACAGATGAGTCATGTCTCATCATGGAACCCCTGTGGCAATGTCAGGCCAGTTCACAAAACTTGGAAAAACCAGATGACAAAACAAAAAGATAACAAACCCTTTTTATTCTACGCTATACATTTACAGTACAAATCAAATCCTCATACCGTTTTATGGTTTTGACATTGTTTTTCCACATAATATCTGTGTAAAGCTACTGTATACCAAAGCCATGACATAACGCCTGTCTTGACAAATGTTATTCTTTTGAGGAGATAAATGAGTTCACAATATCATGATTTAAGATGGCGAGTTGGATAGAGATGAGACACTTCTATACTGAAGGCTATTCATATGTAACCAAGTTGACTGTTGTTTGTGTTTGCCAAGTTATATAATATAGCTCGAACCACCCAGTTTATAATATATAATGCATGTTGTGAGTAGAAAATATATGATTCTTTGTGCTCCTCTTTTTTCACATGATGAGATATACTGAGATGTACTGAAAATGAGTAGCTCCACCACACACCAGACAAAGGATGCAGGCTATGTATCCATACATACACACAGTAGTTGAGTAATTCAGTGGGTCATGACCTTCCTATCCAGCCTGGTGTGGATGAGCATTAAACCCTGAAGAACCAACCAACTGTCATACAGTATGTGGCATAGAGGTTCTGCCTGTGACTGTCAGTCTACACTGCATGAACGAGCGTCTGACTCTGCTCTTATCTGGTCCCTTCCATCTGTGGTCACTTCTGCATTCTTAATGTATACAGAACATGTGTGTGGGAAGACAGAAAAATATGTCCTCCTCCTCCCCTTCCACAGTCTGCGTCTCTTTGTCTGCCCAGTTAATTAATCAGTTTTATCAATGTTCCTTTCGGTTGTAGGCTGCTTTGAGTTCAGTGTTGTGTGGAAAGAGATGGTTAGACACTGTATGTGAATGAACGTCGCTGAGCTTGAACTCTAGAACATCGAGTTTGAATGAACTCTAGCTTGACTTGGTCAGAAGTGAATACTATTGGTTGGCTCTGAAGATTAGCTCTGAAGATTCTATTTTTATCACAAGCACCTCAGGTGAAGTATAAGATGAATCCAGTAACTCTTGTTCCTGTAATTTAGTAGCTTTTCCAAGTACTTGTACTTTTTTGAGTCAACATTATTGTTATCGAGCAATAATGACAAAACTCCTGGGATTGAAGTCTTAGATGGAAAGCTACTGAGGACTCAACATGTATTGCACAAATGTCAAATGTCAGATGATTGGTTGAAAGAAATTGATAATAAAACGATTTCAGTGCAGCTTTTGATATTATTGAAAAGTAACCTGTTGTTGAAAAAAACGTATGTGTTATGGCTTTTCAACCTCTGCCATATCGTGGATTCGGAGATATCTATCTAATTGAACACAGTTATTTATTTAATGGAAGCTTCTCTAATGTTAAACATGTAACGTGTGGTGTACCCCAGCATGGCAGCTCACTTGGCCCTCTACTCTTTTCTATTTTTACAAATGACCTGCCACTGGTATCTGGTCATGAATGGTGTGGCTGTTGAGCAAGTTGAGGAGAGTAAATTACTTGGTGTTACCTGTCATGGTCAAAACATATTGATTCAATGGTTATAAAGATGGGGAGAGGTCTGTCTGTGATAAAGAGACACCACACTATGCAAAGCAAGTCCTGCAGGCTCTAGTTTGATCTTATCTTGATTATTGTCCAGTCATATGGCCAAGAACTGCAAAGAAGGACATAGCTAAGCTGCAGTTAGCCCAGAACAGCGCAGCACATTTGATATATGATATTATTCCCTTTTTTTTTACTGTTGTTTCAAATTATACTAACATTCTTAAGAATGCTGAATAAGTGTGCTTAGATGATAAACATAGTCCTTTTCCTGCCACCTGCTTTCCTCATCATCTCGTAACTAGTCTGGTCCCCATCATTCATGTGGTGTTTCCCATCTAGACCCAATGTAAGTAACTCTGACAAGGCTTCTCGGAGTATGTATGTGTGCATGTGTGTTAGTGGGAGAGAAATGATCATATGGAGGCTCAATAGAGAGATATGCCTGCCTGACTGTAGACATCACTTTAACAGCTAAAGAAATAGCTTCTTTCCGAGGCTACAAACTCCTAGAGTAATTACTAACATCCCCCTTCTATAAAATACAACACAGCTCTTGTCTCCCTTTTAGACAGTCGTAGACTCATAATTAAACTGAATGTAAGAGTTTACTCACCTGGCATATATCATTCTCCTCTGCTTCCAGTGTGTATGAAGCTCCCAGGCAGAGTCAGGGAATACAGTATGTCTGCACTTGACACCAGGGCTGGATATTAGATATGTATTTTCATGCTTATGGTTATAAGCCCCTATGTTTAATTTTTTTAGGGGTAATTTAACAGGAGCAATTACAGGTAAGTGTCTTGATCAAGAGTACATTAACAGATTTATCACCTAGTCATTTCGGGGATTTGAACCAGCGACCTGAACCAGTTACTGGCCCAATGCTCTTAACCACTAAGCAACCTGCAGGTTATTGACCTTTTTTTCAAAATTTGATACAAGAAGTTTGAAAATCCCTCTACGCCCAGAAAACACGCAAGCACACACGGACACACAGACAAACAGAGCATTCACAGCACTGCTCCTTCTGGGCCTACTCCTCCCTGTTTACATTAGGCATTAGCCCTTGTTTTTCCTCAGCTCTAGACAGGGCTGAGGCGGGTCCAACTTGGCTCGAGAGACTCGAGGTCGCACGCGCCACATTTAGGGTCCTTCCAACCCCTCACCCCTCCCTCCATTTCACTCTCCCTCTCTTGACCCAGTTATACAAGCACGGGGACAGAGTGATACAAATACAGACACCTGGTAACCAGTAAACAAATACACTTACAGACTGATGGCAGTCTAAAATTGCTTGTGCCATAGAGCGTAGAGAATATGTCATTTAAGATGCAAACTTGAAACATTTGGCTCACATAGTGTACAAGGTCACCAAATCAGATTGATACACGTATCCGATTTATGTCCATGTATATGTCCACAGTAAAATATGCACAGATAGGCATATCAAATGCATGTACTGTATATAGTATTCATAACAGTCAGATGTTATTCCGCAGTGCTTTCAAGTTAGCTAGGCAAGACAACCACAAATCACAGTCTTAAATTAAATCACAAGCTTAAGTACATTTTTCCTCAATAAAGTACATAGATATCAGAGAAGACAGTGCTAGGCAAGTCAGTTAAGAACAAATTCTTACTTTCAATGACAGCCTCGGAACAAGCTGTCAGGGGAAGAATGACAGATTTTTACCTTGTCAGCTCAGGGATTTGATCTTGCAACCTTTTGGTTAATATTTCAACACTCTAACCACAAGGCTACCTGCCACCCTGAGTGAAAGAAAGAGATATGAATGTTGAGATTCCAGTCTAGGTAGATTCCAGTTGGGTGTCTACTGTCAACTCCTGGTGATGACAAAACACTTCTCTACCAGAAACTTTCATCATTCTCTTGTGAATTTGGTCAGATCCAGGGTGATCAAGTTAGCAACCTCTATCCCTCCTTCCTGTTGGAAATGTCTCAATCCATTCAATCAATAAATAAATCATAAATTTACGACATCACAATTGATCCTGGGTAAAGCACATTAAACTAATGGAATTCATACAGTAACTCATGATAAAGACTAGTCCAGGGCCCATATAGCTGAGGGGTTTCAGAGCGCTGTGAAAAACCAATGACCTGTGTATCAATACTGAGAAGGGCTCCACTGACCCCTGGTTCCTGACTGTCCTAGCCTCCCTTGGCCTCCCTTGCTTACCAGGCCCAAAATGAACCATTAAAAAACACTGGGGCCTGATCGCTCTGTTTGACAGACTTGGCGTGTGTGGGTCTGCTCTGCTGGAATCTGGAGTGTGGGGGAGAGAACCTATAAGGGATCTGGGTGGGAGAGGAGCTACAGGCTCCTCACAGGGATGGATGTTAACTAAAAATGCATTATTAATACCCTTCCCTGCCGGCACAAATACCATTCCCTTTTGACAATTTGTTCCCTGGCTACAGGCAGAGAGCTGAGTGCATTGTCAGTGTGTTGTTGACCTCTGCCAGAATTGAAATGGGGGAGGCATAGAATCATGTCAAAAACGATCAAACTATCAAATATCCCCACAACATGAGAGGGGTGGAAAGAGACCATGGCAATGGGGACATCCAAAATCAGCACAACAGGCAGAATGTTATAATGAATTTGAGTGTTTTTGAGCACTTGTAGCCCATGGGTTGACAGTGGATAAGAGTACATACAGCCCCACAGCCTTTCAACCTATATGGATATACAGTATAATCATTGTTATAAAGTACTATGTTCTATTCAAGAGCTCTATGACATGAAAATAGAGCTCTTTGGCCACGCACACAAGTGGTGGTTTGCCATTGAAAGAAGGATGCAAAGTATCCCATATTTAATGTAAAATATGGTAGTGGATCTTTGTTGTTATGAAGCTATTTTGGTTCCACTGGTCCTGTGACCCTTGTTAAGGTCAACAGCATCATGAACTCTACCCAGAACCAGGATATTTTAGCCAAAAACCTGGTTGCCTCTTGCCAGGAGGCTGAAACTTGACAGCAAGTGGATCTTCCTGCAAGTACCCCAAGCACACAAATCCACAAAATAGTGGTTAATTTATCACATTTGTTTTAAAGGCTCAGCGACATTATCCTCGCAAGAGGAGGGTGTCGGAGTATTGCCATGTATCTTTTTTGTATTTTTCAAATTACTTGTTAAACAAAATATTTTTCTCTGAACAATAGTATTAGTGTGGTGGAAAATGTTATGTTTCTGTGTTCCATTCATGGGCTTATCTATTAACTCATTTCTGTGTTCATGCTAGTAACTGATTGAACAAATTCTCACTATCAGTATCTGCAATTTGGTAGTATGCCCAGAACCTTGTTTTGAGAAAGGATATCTCAGTTTCAAGTTCTCATCTTATAGAGAAGAAGCCTTGTGAGGTATTGGTCTGTCACATGCATGACCCAGTATTGGTCGGTCACATGAAGGAAGCAAACGTTAATGATTTATTAATTATGAATTTATGAATAAGCTAAATCATGCAAATATAACTTGTCTGTATATAAGAGAATTTCCTGGACTGCCCCGGGTAGAGATCCTGATTGACGTGTGTACTTGGTGCATTGAGTTGGTTGTAACCTCTCCAGCACGCTGATAATAAAGAATGATTCATTTAAGATTGACTTCGAGTGTCCCTGTGTAGAATTTCCATGACATTAGTATAAAATGTATATTCAGCACCAGTCAAAAGTTTGGACACACAAACTCATTCAAGGGTTTTTCATTATTTTGACAGTTTTCTACATTGTATAATAACAGTGAAGACGTCAACACTATGAAATAACACATAGGGAATCATGTAGTAATCAAATTTTAGATTTTAGATTCTTCAAAGTAGCCATCCTTTGACTTGATGACAGCTTTGCACACTCTTGGCATTCTCTCAACCAGCTTCACCTGGAATGCTTTTCCAACAGTCTTGAAGGAGTTCCCACATATTCTGAGCACTTCAGCTTTGCCACAGGTGTTTCCAAGCTGTCATTTTTAAATTTATTTTAAATTTCACCTTTCACCTTTAACCAGGTAGGCCAGTGTAGTAAAAGTTATCATTTACAACTGCGACCTGGCCAAGATAAAGCAAAGCGGTGCGACAAAAAACAACAACAACATAGTTACAAATGGGATAAACAAAAGTACAGTCAATAACAATAGAAAAATGTATATACAGTGTGTGCAAATGAGGCAAGGAGGTAATACATTAAATAGGCCATATTAGCAAAGTAAATACAATATATCAAATTAACACTGGAGTGATAGATGTGGAGATGATGATGTGCAAGTAGAAATACTGGTGTGCAAAAGAGCAGAAAAAAGCAAATAAAAACAATATGGGGATGAGGTAGGTAGTTGAATGGGCTATTTACAGATGATCTGTGTACAGCTGCAGAGATCGGTGAGATGCTCAGATAGCTGATGCTTATAGTTAATGAGGGAGATATAAGTCTCCAACTTCAATGATTTTTGTCATTCGTTCCAGTCATTGGCAGCAGAGAACTGGATGGAAAGGCGGCCAAAGAGGTGTTGGCTTTGGGGATGACCAGTGAGATATTCCTGCTGGAGCGCGTGCTATGGGTGGGTGTTGTTATGGTGACCAGTGAGCTGAGATAAGGCAGAGCTTTACCTAGTGTTATTTCATAGTTGTCATTTATTCACTATTATTCTACAATGTAGAAATCAATAAAAATAATGAAAAACCCTGCAATGAGTAGGTGTGTCCAAACTTTTGATGGTTCTGTATACTTTTTTAAACGTCGAAAATAGCTCAGTATATGTTTCATTTAAACACTTTTTTGCTCATCTTTATCAAGGGTGCCAATAAATTAGGTAATGACTGAATATATCGTAAATATTGTTACATAGTACTCCATTTCATTCAGTGGCTCTAATCCCTACTCAACCCCCCTCCTATTCTGTATAGTGAGGGATAGGATAGATATGCTCAGCTCCACACTGTGCTCCACCACGCCTTGGCACCCCACTGTGATATCTGGAGGGGGAAGAATATGTTGAAGTGTAGAGGTGCAGAGAGCCAGGAGGATCAATGAGAGAAGAAGATTAAGAGAGGAAAAGATCCGACGAGAGGAGAGTAAAGTGTCCGTGAGCTTTCTCTCCCATCTCTCTTCTCATGCAACTCTCAGGTGTTTGACGTTTATCTGACCATAGCCCCTCTTTCTCCTTTTGACCCAAGCCCAGGTGTAAGGATGTGTGAGATATGGAAGGGTGGGAGAGAGGCTTACCATGTCAAAGAGTGACACCCTAAAACCCCCCATAAGCAGGCAATGTCGGAAAAGTGACTGTCAATGCAAAACCATCACACTGTCAAAGGGTTTCGGGAGTTGGTGTGTAAAAATAGTAGTCCGGGTATAGTGTGTCTGTGCAGATTAAGAGAGGATCTACTGTATTTTTTTATGTAAAAAATATCACACTTGCTTTCAGACCATGGGTTGTGTCCCGTGTGGGTTCCAACTGGGCACACACTGGTTCAATCGACGTTGTTTCCACGTGTGGAGCTGACAGGGGAACATTTCACCTATTCACATCTCTTATAGGAGGAGAGAAAAGCCCACAAATGGACATGGAGTCACACCTTTGATGGTACAAAAAGGTGTTTGCTTTCCCACACTAAAAACAAAGTTCTCGCTCCAGTGACAAAAATAGTCTGCCCTCAGCGGCACAAATATTTTGGTGGCCAGCCACAGCTCCTATCTACAGCCTACACACGGACTGGGTTGTTGGCTGGCTGGTGGTGCCCACTGGCCTCCTGGGCCTGGCCTTGGCTAAACATAGCAGGTCTGGATCATATCCAGGGCCTATATTCAGGTCTGGACCAAATCCAGGATAACAGGGCAAAGAGGAGAACATAGCAGGGCCCCTATTCAAAAGCGACGATCTAGGATCAGGTCCCCCGTCCATATAATCATACTCATTATGATCTATAAGGCTAAACTGATCCTAGATCAGCACTCATACTACTTTGTGACTACCAAAACCAGGACAGCAGGGCACTGAACACTTATATGAAGATGCAGGTTTTTCAAAATGAAAGATGAAAGGCCTCAACATATAATATTCCCAACATTTTTGATACCTGACGAAAACTTTAAAATAAAACATTTAATAATAAAACTGCAGGAGCATTCAACAGTGCACAGATATCCATCTTTTTTTGTGCTCCCTAATAGCCCTTTTAAAACGTTGATTGAAATTCCGTTCCTTTCCCCAGCCCATCAATAAACTGGGGGGGATAGTCAGGGGGGATGTGCAGAGAGAGAAGCACCATAGATCCTAAATGCAGTTTAAAATTCACAACACATATAGCTTCAGCATGAGACGGAGGTAGGCAGTGTTAGATACCGGAGGACGCAGGAGTTGTACAAATTCAATTAAGAAAAGGCCAGAGAGAGAGTGATTGAGAGAGAGTGAGTGAGCGCTAGAACAAGAGAGAGCGAGATTGATCAATGCTGCAGAAGAACAGATTGCTTGGTTCCCTTCTGGACAGCCACTGGACATCCCCTGTTACTTCCCACACACACACACAGTGCCTACTGTACACCAACACCATTGCATAACAGTCACAGTGCTCCAGCTCTGCATGATGTGCTCCTTTTAAAATGATAGCACAGGGCTTCTGAATATTCAAATCAGCATATAGCCCACCAGGGGAGGGGAAGGGAGGGCAGTAGTCTATCTTTCTACCATTCTGCACCGCACCATCTACCCAATCATCTCCCTCCCTGTAAAAACCCACCCATCTATCCAATCATCTTTCCCCTAGTTAAATATATCCCCCATGACATTGATGCCCTAAACCCAGGGAGGCATCGGTTGGAGGGAGGGCGTGAGCAGCAGAGGATCCATCAGGCCCCAGTGGGAGGGAGACAGGCAGCGAGCAGCAGCCCACACTTAGGCAGTATGGGTAGGAAGAGGATTTATGGGATGTGGACAATCTGGATAATCCAAGCACACGATAACACACACACACCTTCCCACCATAGATAACCAGATGTGTTAAATATTCATATCCCGTAGGAGGCTGATAGCAACCAGGCAGGCAGGTCCAACCAATGGGCACTGGTTGGATCTTCAAATCTGATCTCATTTGGCTCTGAAACCTCTGAAACTTCACCCTCACATATATAAATGGATTGATAGTGCTGGTAACATCCTAATTGGCTGTGATAATAAATAATAGGCATCTTTAAAGGTCCACTCAATGATATTTACAGTTATTTTTTACCCTTTAAACTAAAGTATTCAAACCCCATGACTTTCTCCACATTTTGTTACGTTACAGCCTTATTATAAAATTAATTTTCTCAGCAATCAACACAATCCCCATAATGACAAACGAAAACAGGCTTTTAGACATGTTTGCAGATGTATTTAAAAAAAAATGAAATACCTTATTTACATTCAGACCCTTTGCTATGAGACTTGAAATTGAGCTCATGTGAATCCTGTTTCCATTGATCATCCTTGAGATGTTTATACATCTTCATTGTTAAATTCACCTGTGGTAAATTCAATTAATTCGACATGATTTAGAAAGGCACACACCTGTCCCACAGTTGACAGAGCAAAAACCAAGCCATGAGGTTGAAGGAATTGTCCGAGACAGGATTGTGTCAAGGATCAGATCTGGGGAAGGGTACCAAAAAATGGCCCCATTATTCTTAAATGGAAGAAGTTTGGAACCACCAAGACTCTTCCTAGAATGCCAAGCGTCACGTCTGGAGGAACCCTGGCACCATCCCTATGGTGAAGCATGGTGGTGGCAGCATCATGCTGTGGGGATGTTTGTCAGTGGCATGGACTGGGAGACTAGTCAGGATTGAGGCAAAGATGAACGGAGCAAAGTACAGAGAGATCCTTGATGACAACCTCCTCCAGAGCACTTAGGACCTCAGTCTGGGGCAAAGGTTCACCTTGCAACAGAACAACAACCCTAAGCACACAGCCATGACAACACAGGAGTGGCTTCGTGACAAGTCTCTGAACGTCCTTGAGGGGCCCAGCCAGACACCCGAAAAGGCTCTCATCCCCATCATTCGCAGGAGAAAGAAACAGAGGTTTCGCGAAAGGAGATTGTGGTGTCTTTATAAGATCAGATGACTAGTATGGCCAACATACAATCGCTGGATAACAAAATGGAAGAACTAAAAGCACATATATCCTACCAACGGGACATTAAAAACTGTAATATCTTATGTTTCACCGAGTCGTGGCTGAACGATGACATGAATAACATACAGCTGGCGGGTTATACACTGTACCGGCAGGATAGACCAGCAACCTCTGGTAAAACAAGGGGTGGCAGGCTATGTATATTTTTAAACAACAGCTGGTATGAACTGCACGGTATTTAAGGAAGTCTCAAGGTTTGTTCGCCTAACATAGAGTATCTCAAGATAAGCTGTAGATCACACTATCTACCTAGTGAGTTTTCATCTATATTCTTCGTAGCTATCTATTTACCACCACAAACCGATGCTGGCACTAAGACCGCACTCAATGAGCTGTATATGGCCATAAGCAAACAGGAAAACTCTCATCCAGGTGGCACTCCTAGTGGCCGGGGACTTTAATGCAGGAAAACTTAAATCCATTTTACCTAATTTCTAAGAGCATGTTAAATGTGCAACCATAGGGAAAAAAACTCTAGACCACCTTTACTCCACACACAGAGACGAGTACAAAGCTCTCCCTCGCCCTCCATTTGGCTATGCCGGATTAAGTGATATGACATGCTATTCTATAAAATAATTTCTCTGTAATTAACATTATCTGATTGAGCTAATCATGTAAATGTAATTAACTAGAGAGTCGGGGCACCACGAAATAATATTTATAGAGCTGTTATCTTCCGAATAAACTCTTAAAGACCTATAAACTCTTAAAGACATCAATAGCAGTCAATATTAATAGTCAGCTTAATTCAATCTCATCTGAAAGTTGTAAATTCTTGGTTATCTGCATGAACCCTGGCTAACAAGTTGAATCAGAAATACAAAATTGGGTTTAATTATTTATTTACTAAATACCTAACTAATCACACAGAAATACAAATACACATAATTAATCAACTCGATTACAAATTACGTCATAAAGGAATGACAGCTTGTTACACAAAAGAAAAGGGGCTGGGTTTGAGTGAAAGAGCGGGGAGACTGAGGAACAAAGGGCGAAGCTGTGCTATCGTAAATACAGTATCTTTTGCATTCTAAATTACCGCCCATTTGGAAAAGGAAAATGCAATAAATATTTACTCTGAGCTGCGCTTCAGTAGGTTGGTGGTAGATGGAAGGCCGTGTTGCCAAACCGAGTCCTTTGAAGAATGTCTCTGCTGGTCAATTAGATACGCTGTAGTAACGTCGTTGTGTGGTAGAGAGGATACTCTGTCTGTTCCTTCCTAACCTGCGTTTGCAGCTGCTGTTGCTAACTCAACGGCTAGGAGGTATCACTTCTGTAATGAATGAGAGTTCAAAGTTCATACCATTCGCAACCAAAGCTCACGCTGATGTTGGCTTTGTTCTGTAGTTATTATCTGAACCATTCTGACATCGGACCGTCGTCCTCACATCCTCGGAACAGGAGGTTATATTGTCGTCAAGGCCTTATATAGGAAGGGAGAGGAGGGCATGTTTGAAAACTTTTATAGCCCATGTCCCTTCACAGGGGCGGGCCACTGATTGAGCAGAGCCCTAACCTTATGAAAACCCAAATCTCACATTTTAGAAGCTAAAATTACATTTCATCCCATCACGAATAATTTCATATTCAAACATTTAAATTGAACAACAATTCCATGTGAATCCGATAACTCTGATGTGTAGACTTTCCACTGTAGAGTTTGTCATCTTATCATTGATGAGACAACTGACATCATATTCATTAACCTCTTGATGCTATCGGGGCGCTATTTCATTTTTGGATAAAAAGACGTGCCCGTTTTAAGCGCAATATTTTGTCACATAAAGATGCTCGACTATGCATATAATTGATAGCTTTGGAAAGAAAACACTCTGACGTTTCCATAACTGCAAAGATATTCTCAGTGGGTGCCCTAGAATGGGAGCTACAGGCAAAACCAAGATGAAACGGCATCCAGGAAACCAGCAGGATTTTTGAGGCTCCGTTTTCCATTGTCTCCTTATATGGCTGTGAATGCGAGAGGAATGAGCCTGCCCTTTCTGTCGTTTCCCCAAGGTGTCTGCAGCATTGTGACGTATTTGTAGGCATATCATTGGAAGATTGACCATAAGAGACTACATTTTCCAGGTGTCCGCCCGGTGTCCTCCGTCGAAATTGGTGCGTCTTTTTCAGCTGCTGGTATTTTTCCATGCCATTCTGAGGGGAAAGCAGGCTTCCACGAACTGCATATCAATGAAGAGATATGTGAAAAAACACCTTGAGGATTGATTCCAAACAACGTTTGCCATGTTTCGGTCGATATTATGGAGTTCATTCGGAAAAAGTTTGACGTTTTGATGACTGAATTTTCGGTTCGTTTCGGTAGCCAAATGTGATGTACAAAACGGAGCGATTTCTCCTACACAAAGATTCTTTCAGGAAAAACTGAACATTTGCTATGTAACTGAGAGTCTCCTCATTGAAAACATCCGAAGCTCTTCAAAGGTAAATGATTTTATTTATTTATTTTATTTTTTTATCTGTTTTTTGTGAAAATGTTGCATGCTAAATGCTACTCAAAATGCTAAGCTAGCTTAGCATACTCTTACACCAATTAGTGATTTGCTATGGTTCAAAAGCATATTTTGAAAATCTGAGATGACAGTGTTGTTAAGAAAAGGCTAAGCTTGAGAGCAGGTGCATTATTTTCATTTTATTTGCGGTTTTCAGAAATCGTTAACGTTGCGTTATGCTAATGAGCCTGAGGCTTTATTCACGATGCCGGATCCGGGGTGGGGATTATCAAGAGGTTAAGTACCACCGCATATGTTCAATTGGTGGGATTACCAGAATATAGTTAATTCCACCCCCCACCTTCTGATGTTCCCAGAATCTCTATGTTAACCAAAGGGGTTTGCAAATGTAACATCAGTAGGGTAGAGAGAGGAAAAAGGAGGGAAGAGGTATTTATGACTGTCATAAACCTACCCCCAGGCCAACGTCATGACACTGCTTACAAGAATAAATTAAAGCAGGAAGCACCAATGACACCAATGACCAAAACATGGTCAGATGAAGCAGATGCTAAGCTACAGGACCGTTTTGCTAGCATGGACTGGAATATGTTCCGGGATTCCTCCGATGGCATTGAGGAGTACACCACACCAGTCACTGGCTTCATCAATAAGTGCATCGATGATGTCATCCACACAGTGACCGTACGTACATACCCCAACCAGAAGCCATGGATTACAGGCAACATCCTCACTGATCTAAAGTGTAGAGCTGCCGCTTTCAAGGAGCGGGACTTTATCCCGGAAGCTTCTAAGAAATCCCGCTATGCCCTCTGACAAACGATAGGCACAGCATCAATACAAGACTAAGATCAAACCGTACTACACTGGCTCCGAAGCTCATCGGATGTTAATTTTTATTTTATTTATTACATTTTTTATTTAACCTTTATTTACCTGTGCAAGTCAGTGACAATGCCGGCCTAACCGATGTGGCAGGGCTTGCAGACTATTACAGACTACCAAGGCAAGCACAGCCGAGTGCTGCCCAGTGACACAAGCCTTCCAGACGAGCTAAATAACTTCTGTGCTCGCTTCGTGGCAAGTAACACTGAAACATGCATGAGACAATTAGCTGTTCTGGACGATTGTGTGATCACGCTCTCCGCAGCCAATATGGGTAAGACCTTTAAACAGGGAGGAACTGCACTTCTTGAACTGCACTGTTGGTTAAGAGCTTGTAAGTTAGCATTTCACGGTAAAGTCTACACCTGTTGTATTCAGCGCATGTGACAAATTAAATTTGATACACCTGGGCAGTTTATGTCATGGAAAGAACAGGTGTTAATGTTTTGTATACTCAGTATGTTCTTATCTGTGTACTATTTTCTTACTGATGTTCTTTATTCTGAGTCCTGACCAGGATATCCCTCTCTCTGTAAATTATTCCTATCATTACCATTCATGTTAGTGCTGAGCAATTCACTGTGGAACGTTAATGGTTGATTTAGAGTTGTACTCTTATCTCAGTGACCCCGGGGAAACCCTATCGCTTACTACACACTTCAAGACCTACCCTTACCTCATCCTTGAAACCCCCCCACACCCATTCACCAGCCTCTCTGCCTCCCTCCCTGCCACCCTGTCGGTCAGACGCCTTCCTTCACTGTCTCCCATATGCCCTCCTCCCTCCCAATAAATTTGTAGGCTCCAGGAGTATAATTTTTACCCAATTCCTCTTTCTGAAAATTGAATGTAAGTGGATGGGGCATTTCCACACCCAAAGGTAAATGGATAGTAATTCCAGTTAAATTAGAAAACTCATGACCTTGTTTATTTTAGATATAGGACAAACACTTCAAAACAGTTCTTTATTGTTTTTATGAATCTGTCATTCAATGCATTTCTATAGGCTTATAGTGTTAAGGCCATATTCAATGTTTCATTTTTTTGGGATACCTGCAAGGGTCCTAAAAGTCTAAATAAAATAGCCAAATGATCCTCGGTTGGACTATCTTAAAGCATCCCTGTGTCCGTCTATCAATCCACAATATCTCTGAAGGTAGTGGGGGGTCAATCTAACTGCATAGGTAAACCTTATATACTAAGATCATGTCTTGCCTTTACAAACTGGATTACATGAACTAATGGATTCAATACTAACTTCATAGTTAGTACAGATTTAATTCAACGTAAGCAATTTCCTTTAGAATGTTACCTAGTCTTGGCCCGTTATGGTCTCTCTCATATCACAGTAGATGCTTTGCGCCTCCATCCACTTAATGTAATTAATCAATAATTAAATGCCAACACATGAATCAAAGGATAGACTTCTATAATGAAGTGATAAAACAGAATCGATAGTAACATAATATATTAGGACATATTGATATCTATATTTTTTGTGCTAGGTAGCATTAGGTAGCGCTAGTCGGATCTTTCTGCGCCAAAACTTCAGCATGTGTCATCCTTTTCAGGACTTTTATTTCCGTGACTGATACACATTTTCTCATGAGCTCTCATCTCTCTGCTGCAAACAGTGAGCAGTAGGTTCGGAATATGAAATCACAATACACATTGTATCAGCCAGTACTTTTGTACATTTTATGAATTACATTTACTTTTGATACTTAAGTATATTTAAAACCCAAATACTTTTACAATTTTACTCAAGTAGTATTTTACTGGGTGACTTTCACTTGAGTCATTTTCTATTAACATATCTTTACTTTTACTGAAGTATGACAATTGGGTACTTTTTCCACCACTGGTATCAGCACCCAAGTACTGTGATAATATATTGTGAGGTCCACGGCAATTTCCAGCTCTAATGAAGAACCTGTAACGAGCCAGAGGACCCTTGTGCTTCAGAGATGGACATGGTCCTTCACTGCCATCTACAGTACAGCTGCACAGACGAAAGAGGCAGTGCCAACTTCGGTCTTTGAGATACTAATTTTATTTCGAAATAAAAAATAAAAAGCACACCACATCCTGATGTAACAAAAGGGGTACCCCATGAGGCTAGCTTTGTAGTAGGGAGAAGGTGGATGTATTGTACATAGCACTTGAGGTCTTTGTGAAAGAGAAAATGTATTTCTTTCAAATCAAAAACATTTTACTCACCTCTTTAAAAGAACATTGCCTTTGTTTCATGAAGTTAAGCGTTGTAAATCAATGCATGACAACACTACATTTTAGGCAATTATATAAAATCTATGAGAAAAACAACATTTAATCAAAAAGAAGGTCGTGTGTACATTTTAACTCAATGAAACAATAAACGGCATTTAAAGACAAAGCTAAGTCAACACAGTATCAGAGAAATGGAGTATGGCAACAAAACAAAAAACAGAAGAACTTCACAGGAGAACGTGCTATAAAAAGTATCTGCAGTCCATATCAATTAAGAGGTGTCCATTGTAGGTTCTGAAAATCAAAAAGAGATACAGTAAGAGTCACTATACCCATTACACCTGCCCTCAAAGTACATCTATTCACGCATTTTATGACCTTGTCAACTTACAGTGAAAACATTTGACAAGTTCTATCAAAGTTGCTTTAAGAATCCAAATGTCCACCTCACACAATACAGGAACTTCATCAGCTTTGGAACTGGGTCTAAGTGGAATCAGGTGTGTAGTGCTAGGGCAAAAACAAATGTGCACCCCTTTGGGTCCCCAGGACCAGGATTAAGAAACACTGCTCTATGACAAACAGACAGATGAACAGCAGACTCACGTGTTGTTTCATTGAAAAGGAATGAATCTTGGTACTCCTTCATGTACTGTGAGGATCTGGACTCGTCCAGGAAGAGAGAGTAGACCCTCTTAATGTCCTCCACCTGCACCTCTGTTCCCTGAGAGAGAAGCACAAACATTATCACACACTGGCAACTCCCAGCATCAACATAGAAATGGTTCCACAGCAAGAAAGCAGTAATCAAGGGGACTAGGGGTGTCCTGCCCAGCTATCTGCTAGTTCTGTCTTTCAATAAATGAATTATACTTGAATGAATATAAAATGCATTAAACAATGAAGCAGTTAAAATAAGGATATATAAGGAGAAACAAACATGAGAATGCATACTATGTGACTGTTTGGAATGCAGAGAGAATTCAGAGTAATTCTTACATCAGTTTGTGTATGGATGTGAGAAGCTTGGCTCACCCCGTGCATCACTAGGTAAGTGTGTATATGAATGAATTGGCTGAGACTCACCCTGCGCTTGCGACACACCAGGCCTGCAGTGCTGATAAGCTGGATGGCGTAACGCAGCGATGTCTCCTGGCCGATACGTGTCAGGACAGTGTGAGCCTCCTCACTCAGCTCCACATCCTCCTCCTCACACCTGGACAGGGACACAGAATAGAAACGGTGTTTCAGTCCAATATGGGAATAGGTTTTCATCCAGAATCAGCCTTGAACAGAAATTTCAATCACTTTGCAGACTGTCTGCAAACTTAAATCATGTCAGTCATGGTGCAGCTTGTTTGCTTGCTAAAGCACTGGCTTGGAGTGTTAGAGGGGTGATTTTTACCGAATCTTGAGGATCTGCCGTGTCTCTTTCTCAGTGTAGGGGGAGGTAGCAATGATGAGGAGGCGGTCCAGTAGATCTATAGGGATACCATGGGGACTCTGGTAGTTGGTGCCTCGAATACTGACAGAACAGAGGGGTTGGAGAAAGTATTTACCACACATTCGATTTGAGGCCAAGGAAAGTTCTTGAGAAGCACTACTTTAAACGGACAATCTGCAGTCCAAACAATAAAGCGTTCACCACCCCACCTCTGTTTCAGTAAACAGCTGAGGGACGGGCCTGGTGAAATGGAATCAATCTCAAATTCATAGACAGGGCTATTGATTTAAGGACCATCCATGATATCATAGTTAACCATGTTTGATGCTATACAGTGTTTGTTTATAATTTCACTGAGGTCGTTCTATATGAATTCAATCACTTTCTGACAACATCCCTATTGATTTGAAGAAAACCTTCCATACATATTTGCCTGTGGTAGAACTGGACGACATGGGCCCCGTTATGTCTCGAGAACCAAACATTAAATTCTACAGTAACAACCTCATGGTTTGGAGATGCTTGCTACCTCTGGAAAACTTTCCATCATTGAAGGAACCATGAATTCTGCTCTGCATCACAATTATTTCATTTAAATTTGTACCCCTTTTTCCCGTGATATAAAATTGGTAGTTACAGTCTTGTCCCATCGCTGCAACTCCTGTACAGACTCGGGAGAGGCGAAGGTCGAGAGCCATGCTTCCTCCGAAACACAACCCTGCCAAGCCGCACTGATTCTTGACACACTGCTCGCTTAACCCGGAAGCCAGCCGCACCAATGTGTTGGAGGATACACTGTACAGCTGGTGAGCAAAGTTAGTGTGCATGCAACCGGCCGCCACAAGGTGTCGCTAAAGCTCGATGCGATCTGTAGTGACGCTTCTAGCACTGCGATGCAGTGCCTTAGACGTCTGCGCCACTCGGGAGGCTCCATCAGACCTGATAACATTCACTGTAAAAAAATATGCAAAAATATTTTAAAAAATCTGCAAGGGGGCAAATACCTTTTCACGGAACTGTATATGAACGAACATTTTTAGATCATGGATGTTAAAAGGTAAAAATAAAAAAATACAGACTGACTGTTTATCGTATTCAGTGATGAAGACATGGATGTCTCATGGTAGGGTGGGGTATGCAAAATGGGTCAACTTTGAGCACTCTCCTGTTTTGGCATTCAGGTCCAAAAAGTAACTTTCTGACCACTTCAGAAATGGGCAAACATGTATGGAAGGTTTCGTTCAAATCAAAAGGGGTGTCAGTCAGAAATGGATTGAAATCATCTATGATTGACCCATTGTTCACAAACTGTGGAGTAAAACAAGCTTATATTTTGGGTTCTAAACTAATGAGGCTAGACTTAAGTTATATTCTTCCAAGAATAAATGGTATAAACAGTATCATTATTTAAACTTCTAAAAATGGATGAACCAATCACATATTGCCCCTTTAAACTACTGGCAAAATTATATTTTATCTTTACGCTGGTTCTAAACATGTCACCAACATGTTCTTTCTGTGGCCCATATCCACACCCAGATGATAGTGGGAGCAGTCGAAGACTGTAGGGTAGAAGATTACCGTGTGATGCCTCTGTTGGTGGCCATGATGAGGACAGGTGAAAGGTCACTCTCCAGGGCTCGGTTCAGGAAAGAGAAACACTCCATGTCCAGCATGTGCACCTCGTCGATGAACAGCACCTGGAATGACAAATGAAGAACTCACTCAAGAAATGCTTTGAATTGAACATTAAACACGGACTATTTCAGGCCAGTTTTCCAGGCATAGATTAAGTCTAGTCCTGGACTAAAAAAAAACACTGTCAATGGAGAATTGAGCAAGCTTTTTAAGTCCATGAGTAGGCTTAGTCTGTCTTGGATACCACCAAACACACACACTCACCCCAGGGATGATCTCAGCCTTGCCCTCCTCCCTCCACTCAGACACCTTGGCATTAATCTGTTCGCGGACCTCAGACTTGATCTCTCCGGTATCACCAGAGAACAGGGCCAGGAACCCCTGTGTACGGCTGTTTATGACATCTATCTCATGGAGGGACACTGTGTGCACCACCTCTTTCCTCTTCTGTAGCTCCCCCTCAGGACACTGGACAAACTGTGTCTGGAGAAGCACAACGCAAACAGTAGATTTTTTCTCTCACAGAAGCCATAATTAAACATGAATCCTAGGCAATCGTAAATTCACTTTAACACAGAGAAAGTCATGGTAGCAAGTGCTGCTGACTATAACTCAGTGGAGCTTGATTCAATGTTCAGTTGTATTGCGCCACTGTAAACACAAGTGTCTAGGACCAATATGTACCTGTGCTCCCATAGCATCGTAGTCTCTGGCTCTGGTGAAGGAGCGGCCCAGCTTGCTAATCTTCCCTGTGGCTTTATCAATGGTGATTACATCCCTGGGAAAGAGTGGGAGATCAGCACATTAGGTGAAGTCTTTGGATTTATAGAGCTGAATGAATGAACTCAAAGTCATAATACCACAGTGTGCAGAATAAAGATCTTTATCGTGTTCATTAGGCACCAAGTGAAGGAAAACCGACTAAAACCGGGAGGGTCTACCCGGACCTGTCCAATAACTAATGCTGTTTTATTTGTTATGTCTCAGTGATGAGTGTGTACTAGACTTTAGAAGAACTCACCCTGCCTGAACTCGTTCTTTACTGAGGCTCTCGATCATCTTACTGCCCAGGTCATAGATAGTCTCCATCTCTGTAGTCTTCAGGGTCAGCTTACCCACTTTTGCACCCTACAAGCGGCAACAACAGGTTAGAAAGTGTACTGGGAAGTGGGAAAGATGGTATAGGTGACAAAACATTTAGTTTGATACTTTAAACTCAAGTGTGCTAAAAACTCTGCTGCTGTGTGATGTATTGAGCAACGAATGAACACTGAAGTTTAAATAACGTATGAATCATTGTTTAGTCAAAATATTCCAAACCAGAAATCATATTATCAACTCCCTAAAATGAATATCCTTTCACGGTGATACGCATCTATATTAAGGCTGCTGCTGTTAAATTAAATACTAAGAGACCCGTTTCTCTCTTATCACCAATCTGTCTCTCTAAAGGATTGAGAGTCTTATTAGAAGACAATCACAGTCTCAAATTCAATTGGACCATCAGTACATCTCTCCAATATACACCTTATGAGTATGACTCACACTAAACATAGGGAGACAGAGCACAGAGAGAGAGCTGAGAGGGGGGCTGAGTCAGAACTCACCGTTCCAGTGGCTGGTCTGTCAATCTGAATCTCCACCACTTCTCCTTCAATGATCTCAGTCTCCTCTCTGCAAACACACACGCCATGACTATCAATTAATTTGAGAACAAAAACATACCAAAACGAAATACTAATGTATACTCCATTCCCTCGTTCTCACACACAATGGTATATAAAATGTTGATTGTTAACTTAAAAACACAACAAATTCCTAAATTAGGCCAATAAAGTAAACTGAGAAGAAGCCTGAACTCACTTGATCCGGACTCCGATGGCTTTCCTGAAGGCCTGGCTGAGGGCCTCGGTCTTGCTCATCTCCAGAGAGAAAATCTCACTGCCGGCCATGGCTGTGAAGGGGGTGTCTGTGCCAAGGGACTGGGCAATACCTGGACAGGCAAGAGAGGAATCACCATCATCAACAGAGTCAAATAAACAGGTAAATCCAAATAATTTTCATCAAATCTATTTTGATGATGCTTAACTCACCATGAAGAAAAATGTTGGGACTTGAGTTAGCTTTTTAAAATTATTTGTGGTAGTGGAAGAAGTGTTCTGATTTAAAATTTGAAAAGCAGACTAAGATGTAACGCTCTATTTAATGGGCTCTAACTAGTCGGGAAAGTGGTCAAAATGACAGTGATTTCTTTAATGTAGTCAATGCGGTTACAAAAACAGCTGTAACGTTTGATCGGTATAAGATATTTCTGTTATGATTTTAGATGTGAAAATCAGAGAAGTAGACTAAGATTCAACACCCACTAAGTTTGTCAAACTTCTTGGGAAGGTGGTCAATGTAGCTGATGTGTAAAAAACTGTCTTTAAATTTATTTATTTTTTACAGTGAATAGAATGTTGGTTGTCTGGGTGTTTTTAACAATGAGATCTTTAGAACGTTGAAGAAATCCCATGAATGTTGGCGAGTTTTTTTTTTTTTAGGTAGAAAAATGTAATAAGTTTATGTTATCAAAAAGTTGAATAATAGTAACTTAATACATACCAGTCTAAACGTTTCAAAGCTTAAACGGTTTAAGAGTAGCGTGCTGAATAACAGTAAAGTCAGAAATGATAATTACAATATTTAAAGTGGGGACTTTCTCTTTCGCAAGTCCCATTAATGAAACAGAAAAAAAAAACAGTCATTAGAATGATGAGAAAGAAAACCAGGAACAGAATAAGTTGATGGAGAAAACATAAAATCAGACAGCTGTAATCAAGAGAGATTTAAAACTGCAATAGGGCTGCACCCAATTAGACGACTGGTCGATTGTTTGGATAGGTTGTTGGTAAACCGAGACTGTATATGTTTTACTCGAGCAGCACACACAAACACACACAGTTGAAGTCAGAGGTTTACATACACCTTTGCCAAATACATTTAAACTCAGTTTCACAATTCCATGTAATCCTAGTAAAAAAGTCCACGTCTTAGGTCAGTTATGATCACCACTTTATTCTAATGTGAAATGTCAGAATAATAGTAGAGAGAATGATTTATTTCAGATTTTATTTCTTTCATCACATTCCCATTGGGTCAGAAGTTTACATACACTCAATTAGTATTTGATAGCACTGCCATTAAATTGTTTAACTTGGGTCAAGGGTTTCAGGTAGCCTTCCACAAGCTTCCCACAATAAGTTGGGTGAATTTTGTCACATTCCTCCTGACAGAGCTGGTGTACCTGAGTCAGGTTTGAAGGCCTCCTTGCTCGCACACCCTTTTTCAGTTCGGCCCACACATTTTCTATAGGATTTAGGTCAGGGCTTTGCGGTGGCCACTTCAATACCTTGACTTTATTGTCCTTAAGCCACAACTTTGGAAGTATGCTTGGGGTTATTGTCCATTTGGAAGACCCATTTTCGACCAAGCTTTAACTTCCTGACTGTTGTATTGAGATGTTTCTTCAATATATACACATCATTTTCTACCCTCATGATGCCATCTATTTCGTGAAGTGCACCAGTCCCTCCTGCAGCAAAGCACCAACACAACATGATGCTGCCACCCCCGTGCTTCAAGGTTGGGATGGGTGTTCTTCGGCTTGCAAGCCTTCCCCTTTTTCCTCCAAACATAACTATGGTCATTATGGCCAAACAGTTAAATTTTTGTTTCACCAGACCAGAGCACAATTCACCATCTTTGTTCCCATGTGCAGTTGCAAACTGTAGTCTAGCTGTTTTGATGGCGGTTTTTGAGCAGTGGCTTCTCCATTGCTGAGCGGCCTTTCATGTTATGTTAATTTGGGACTTGTTAAACTGTGGATATAGATACTTTTGTACCCGTTTCCTCCAGCATCTTCACACGGTCCTTTGCGGTTGTTCTAGGATTGATTTGCACATTTCGCAAGAAAGTACGTTCATCACTAGGAGACAGAACACGCCTCCTTCCTGAGTGGTATGAGGCTGCATGGTCCCATGGTGTTTATACTTGCGTACTATTGGTTGTATAGACGAACTTGGTACCTTCAGGCGTTTGGAAATAGCTCCCAAGGATGAACCAGACTTGTGTAGGTTTACAATTTTTTTCTGGGGTCATGGCTGATTTCTTTTGATTTTCCCATGATGTCAAGCAGAGGCACTGAGTTTGAAGGTAGGCCTTGAAATACATCCACGGGTCCACCTCCAGTTGACTCAAATGATGGTAATTAGCCTATCAGAAGCTTCTAAAGCCATGACATAATTTTCCAAGCTGTTTAAAGGCACAGTCAACTTAGTGTATGTAAACTTATGACCCACTGGAATTGTGATAGTGAATTATAAGTGAAATAATCTGTCTAAATTGTTGGAAAAATTACTTTTGTCATGAACAAAGTAATGTCCTAACCGACTTTCCACAATTTTTTGGGGGCGTGGTTGAAAAGCGAGTTTTAAATGACTCCAACCTAAGTGTATGTAAACTTCTGACTTCAACTGTAGGTATGTATACACACACACTTAATGTGGTAAATTACTATTGTTGCTGGAAATGGCTGATTTTTAATGGAATATCTACATAATATCTACATTTCTACTGACTCTGAAAAACACCAAAAGAAAGATGCCCAGGGTCCCTGTTCATCTGCGTGAACGTGCCTTAGGCATGCTGCAAGGAGGCATGAGGACTGCAGATGTGGCCAGGGCAATAAATTGCAATGTCCGTATTGTGAGTCGCCTAAGACAGTGCTTCAGGGAGACAGGACGGACAGCTAATCGTCCTAACAGTGGCAGACCACGTGTAACAACATCTGCACAGGATCGGTACATCCGAACATCACACCAGTGTGACAGGTACAGGATGGCAACAACAACTGCCCGAGTTACAACAGGAACGCAAAATCCCTCCATCAGTGGTCAGACTGTCAGCAATAGGCTGAGAGAGGCTTGACAGAGCTTGTAGGCCTGTTTGTAAGGCAGACATCACCGGCAAGTGTCACCTATGGGTACAAACCCAGTCGCTGGACCAGACAGGACTGGCAAAAAGTGCTCTTCACTGACGAGTTGCGATTTTGTGTCACCAGGGGTGATAGTCGGATTCGCTTTTATCGTCAAATAAATTAGCATTACACCGAGGCCTGTACTCTGGAGCGGGATCGATTTGGAGGGTCCGTCATGGTCTGGGGCGGTGTATCACAGCATCATCGGACTGACCTTGTTGACATTGCCAGCAATCTCAATACTGTGCATTACAGGGAAGACATCCTCCTTCCTCATGTGGTACCCTAACATGACCCTCCAGCATGACAATGCCACCAGCCATACTGCTCGTTCTGTGTGTGATTTCCTGCAATATAGGAATATCAGTGTTCTGCCATTGCCAGCAAAGAGCCCAGATCTCAATCCCATTGAGCACGTCTGGAACCTGTTGGATTGGAGGGTGAGGGCTAGGGCCATTCCCCCGAGAAATGTCATAGAACTTGCAGGTGGAAGAGTGGGGTAACATCCCACAGCAAGAACTGGCAGGTCTGGTGCAGTCCATGAGGAGGAGATGTACTGCAGTACTTAATGCAGCTGGTAATTTCTGTAAAATCATTCAATATTCTTATTCCAGTCTTCCTGTTAACATTGTCAGAGTGGACAAACTGTTTGCAGAGTGCTTATGCTATGCTAAACTTGTGAGAAACAAGTTTTGGTCTATTTTAATTCCATTTACGATGGAATTAGGTTGTAAATTTCGTCAGTCTTCTCTTTGGCGCGCTCCAGTCAATGTTGAGTAAGGCCGCGCACGCATAGAAGTAGGCCTATGTGCAAATGTATATAATGTGCCCATTTGGGGATCTGATAGTATTTCTGATTGGCCTAATGACCTGTAGAGCTTCTCAAAGTAATGTTTTCATCACCTCAAACAGCAAGCAAACAAAGTCTGTTTTTACATCCATTGAGAATTACAATAGTTTCTCAATGTATTTGAAAAATATTTCCAGATCTCTCCCTTTTGATAACCACTCAGCGTGAAAGAAAAAATGTCATGCTCTGATCCAGTGGAAACATATCAATGCTTGACTTGGACTGAAATAGGTTCCGGTACTGTTTATATTTAGATGCAAGAGCTCCAGAATACTTTGAGCTAATATTCTATAAGATGAACGGGAGCTCAAGCAGTAGAACATTTCAGGCGCTGGTACTCAGCTCCAGTGAGCTCCTACCCAAGTCAAGCACGGCTTTTTAATCCCTTGCACAAATAGGGCAGAAGTTAATAGTTGATACAATGTTTCAAGTTTGTTGCAGACAGGCCATGTGTAGCCAATGTGATTTTTAGGATATTTATTTCCATCAGGATATTTTCTACCTGCAGGCTAAAACATCTTTATTTGTTGGCTGTATGTAGGCTATTTTTACATAGTTGACAATGGAAGTCTGTAGGTTTGAATCATTTTCCATTTGATTTGGATAGAATTTTGATTAACCTCATGACAATGAATTTGAGATATGAAGACGTTATTAGAAATCAAAGGAAACTGTCATGAAAAAGTGCATTTGAAAACCATAACTGGCACGCAGAATGGTATAAATGGTTAAAAAAATTGGCATTCCACATGACTACGGTTGCCAACTCCTCATGTAGCCTATTACCTACTGGCAACTTCAGGAGAATAATGGCAGAATCTGCAAAAGACAGCAGGACCGAGAGGAGAATAGTTGGGTCAGGTCAAATTATCCCTTCTGGTTAACCAGATTGAGGCATTTGTCTTATTTCATCAAACTGGAGGCGTAAAGCTTCAGACAAGCTCGGTGCATATAGTTTATTGTTATTATTTTAGGATGACTAGAAACGGAAAAATGCACGGTTAAAAAACAGAGGACTTTTGGTCACCCAATCTTTTTTTTGTTGTTGCTGGGGACAGCCCTAACACGGAACCCAAACCTGCTGAGCGTGTGCGCCATCGTGCATAAATGTTGTCCCCATACACCAAACGCAATCACGACACAGGTTAAAATATGAAAACAAACTTTGAACCAATGACAATTTGGGGACAGGTCGAAAAGCATTAAACATTTATGTCAATTTAACTAGTTAGCGTGCACTTGCTAGCTAATTTGTCCTGGGATATAAACATGAAGTTGTTATTTTACCTGAAATGCACAAGGTCCTCTTCTCCGACAATTAATCCACACATAAAATGGTCAACCGAATCGTTTCTAGTCATCTCTCATCCTTCCAGGCTTTTTCTTCTTTGGACTTATATGGTGATTGGCAACTAAACTTTAATTGTATTACCACGACTACCGGCAACAGAAATGACAAATATTTTCGACCTTGGCAACGCAGACGCTCGTTGACACGCGCGAGCAGTGTGGGTGCAATAATTGAACAACATAGATTACTATGTTATTTTGCAACGCTCGTGCGACGTGAGCAGTGTAGTCAGGGTATAAGCTGCAATATGTAACTTCTTGGGCGACCCGCTAAAATTCACAGATCTGTCATTCTCATTAAAAGAAAGATTAAGATGCTATATTTTTTCTGCCCCTTTTTCTTGATATATAATTTGTAGTTACAATGCGCCAAGTAGCAATGTGCCGAGCTGCATTGCTACTTGACACACTGCTTGCTTAACCGGGAAGCCAGCCGCACCAATGTGTCGGAGAAAACACCTGGCAACCGCTGGCGACCGAAGACCGCGTGCATGCACCCGGCCCACCACAAGGAGTCGCTAGATTGGGATGGGACAACGTCGGCCAAACCCTCCCCTAATCCCGGACGACGTCAGGCCAATTGTGCGCCGCCTCATGGGTCTCCCGGTAGCAGCTGGCTGCAACACAGCCTGGGATCGAACATGGGTCTGTAGTGACGCCTTCGACCGCTGCGCCATTCGGGAGGCCTGCGGAATATACACTGCTCAAAAAAATAAAGTGAACACTTAAACAACACAATGTAACTCCAAGTCAATCACACTTCTGTGAAATCAAACTGTCCACTTAGGAAGCAACACTGATTGACAATAAATTTCACATGCTGTTGTGCAAATGGAATAGACAACAAGTGGAAATTATAGGCAATTAGCAAGACACCCCCAATAAAGGAGTGGTTCAGCAGGTGGTGATCACAGACCACTTCTCAGTTCCTATGCTCCCTGGCTGATATTTGTCACTTTTGAATGCTGGCGATGCTTTCACTCTAGTGGTAGCATGAGACGGAGTCTACAACCCACACAAGTGGCTCAGGTGGTGCAGCTCATCCAGGATGGAACATCAATGCGAGCTGTGGTAAGAAGGTTTGCTGTGTCTGTCAGCGTAGTGTCCAGAGCATGGAGGCGCTACCAGGAGACAGGCCAGTACATCAGTAGACATGGAGGAGGCAAATTCGCCACTGGCACCCTGTGCTCTTCACAGATGAAAGCAGGTTCACACTGAGCACACGTGAGAGTCTGGAGACGCCGTGGAGAACGATCTGCTGCCTGCAACATCATCCGGTGACCGGTTTGGCGGTGGGTCAGTCATGGTGTGGGATGGCATATCTTTGGTGTCCGCACAGCCCTCCATGTGCACGCCAGAGGTAGCCTGACTGCTATTAGGTACCGAGATGAGATCCTCAGACCCCTTATGAGACCATGCGGTTGGCACTGGGTTCCCCCTAATGCAAGACAATGCTAGACCTCACGTGGCTGGAGTGTGTCAGCAGTTCCTGCAAGAGGAAGGCATTGATGCTATGGACTGGCCCGCCCGTTCCCCAGACCTGAATCCAATTGAGCACATCATGTCTCGCTCCATCCACCAACGCCACATTGCACCACAGACTGTCCAGGAGTTGGCGGATGCTTTAGTCCAGGTCTGGGAGGAGATCACACAGGAGGCCATCTGCCACCTCACCAGGAGCATGCCCAGGCGTTGTAGGGAGGTCATACAGGCACGCGGAGGCCACACACATTACTGAGCCTCATTTTGACTTGTTTTAAGGACATTACATCAAAGTTGGATCAGCCTGTAGTGTGGTTTTCCACTTTAATTCTGAGTGTCACTCCAAATCTAGACCACCATGGGTTGATAAATTTGATTTCCATTGATAATTTGTGTGATTTTGTTGTCAGCACATTCAACTATGTAAAGAAAAGTATTTAATAACAATATTTAATTCATTCAGATCTAGGATGTCTTATTTTAGTGTTCCCTTTATTTTTTTGAGCAGTGTATTTTCTATGCGCACTATTTCTATGCTTCACATTCTAATGTTTTTGCGTCTTTTACTTTCAGTTTTGTACACCAGCTTCAAAACAGCTGAAAATACAATCATTTTGGGTGCGAAAATATATTTCACAGCGGTTTAGATAGTACAATGATTCTCTACACTTCACTTGCTTGTTTAGTCACAAACTGAAATTAATTTAACTATTATTAGAATTTTAGCAACCATGAAACAGCATTGTGATTTCTGCATAGTGCATCTTTAACATAATAATATGAGCCATACCCATAGCGATGGCAGTTTTCCCAGTGCCAGGTTGGCCAGCAATCAGGACAGCCCTGCCAGCGATGTGGCCATCTTTAATCATCTCCAGGATGAGACCAGCTGCACGACGGGACGCCAGCTGGCCAACCATCCCCTGGGACACCTGGAGGGGGGAGAGGAGAGAGAAGGAAGAGAATGAGAAGCAGGTCAGATGTTGTAAGGGGGACAACAAAACATGGGCCCAGTGTCTGAGTGGTGTCACAGTAGTTTGAGAAAGGCTGATTATGATTGTTGGTTGTTTACCTGACGAGGTTCCAAAGCATCATCCAACCCAAGCCCACGGATGTGAGAATGAGCTCCTAAAGGGGAATACAAAAATGAAGTCACATCAGGTAAGAGGTGGAAAAACAGTGAAATATTGAGTTAATGATTTAGACACTTGTCTAAATACAAGGCAAAACATCTCTGGACTTAGCGGAGTTCAATTTACTAACGTTGTTATTTCGTGGCCCTTACCGATTCTCTCAATCCTGGTGATGTCACGGACTTCTGGAACCTTCGTCGTCGCCATCTGTTTCATTGTGATAACGTTTGAGTTCTGATTATTGAGGTAAGTTTGGGCAAGTAAACTAACGATGAGAAGTATAGAAACGATGAGCTTAACTAGATATGTTCAGTCGATCAATTGGTTGTCATAGTGATAGGACAACAAAGTTCGCCCAAACCGTAAACCGCTGGCCATTCAATGATAACTAGCATTAGCTTTGCTAAGCCAACTGTCAACATTACATTGCATCTCAAGCTAGTAGTCAACTTTGCAGAAATAACATTATCTGCGCCATTAAATTAGTACACTTTTCCTATGTCAACTCCTAAAAAGGTACAATACAGTTTTTTCTAGCACGCTTACGGTAGCACGTTAGCTAGCTAACGGTAGCTAGCTAGCTTCATTCATATAACTTCCCAACACTTTCATCCTGTTCAGGGGAATATCTGAGAAAGCGAAGAAGTCCAACATATTCGCATAATAAATGTAACACTGCTATAGTTTACGGTCTCAAGAAGAGGGGAGGATATTGCTAATTATTTTTTCAAATGCATGATGCCGACTCACCTGTGCTGCCATGTTCGCAAAAATGCGGCGCTTGCTGAGTGAGTACGCAGAGAAATTTCATGCGATGTGCCACCTGAATCGATGAGAAAGGTTCCGCGTGCATAACCACGAATTGGAACTGGCGATAAAACATTTTTTGTATTCTATTTTCGATTATATAATTCACACGTCGTATTATAAAGAGTCGGTGCCAGTAATGGGCTGTGTAGTTAATACAAATAACATAAACACACCTCGAATAACATCTGCTAAACACGTGTATGTCACCAATAACATTTCGCATTGCTTGAGTAGGCCTAGGCTAATAATGCCAATGTTTATGTGGCTGCGCATATCACATTCGAGCTACGGGGTCTATATTCAGGCGTTAACGTCTTCATGTAGGCTACGAAAAAAATGTATGCGCTCTCAACTGTAATGCTGCGTTGAAAGCAATTGGGAACTCGGAAAACTCCGACTTCAATGCTTTAAAAAACAATTTTTTCCTAAGTTGCCAGTTGTCTTGAAAGCACTGAAGTCGGAAGTCGGAAATTTCCGAGCTCACAGTTTTTCTTAACGTGACAATAGCACCATAAGACGCTCTGAATAAGAGCAGTGGTGTAAAGCACTTATGTAAAAGTACTTTGGAGTACTACTTAAGTAGTTTTTGGGGTATCTGTACTTTGCTATTTCTATTTTTGACAACTTTTACTTCACTACATTCCTAAAGAAAACAAAAATACTTTTTACTCCATACATTTTTCCTGCCACTCAAAAGTACTCAATACATTTGGAATGCTTAGCAGGACAGGAAAATGGTCCAATTCACACACTCAATAACAGAAAATCTCTGGTCATCCCTACTGCCTCTCATCTGGAGGACTCTGTAAACACAAATGCTTTGTTTGTAAATGAGAAAATGAGTGTCGGATTGTGCACCTGGCTATCCATAAAAGAAAATTCAAACAATTGTGCCGTCTGGTTCCCTTAATATAATCAATTTGAAATTATTTATACTTTTACTTTTACATTTGATACTTTAGTATATTTTTGCAATAACATGTACTCTTAGTTACAAGTATATTTAATTACAAGTATTTTTAAAACCAAATACTTTCAGACTTTTACTCAAGTAGCATTTTACTGGGTGACTCACTTTTACTTGAGTCATTTTCTATTAAGATATTGTAGCGACCCGCACAGACAGCTGTGTGTTATGTGTTAGGCTAGGAGGTGGTTGTGTTGTACTGACCAGTACCCGGTGTTCGCGGGGTCCGACATGTCAATCAACCTGCTATCTGCCAATCACGGGAATGCCTGGAATGTTCTGATGCCGGGCATCCTGGTGGTTGGCGGAGTGGCGTGGAGGGGGGGTGGAGCATTGGAAGTTAAGACCAGGTTCAGCTTTTTGTTCTCTCTCTCTTACGTCTGGGCTTCCCAAGAGAAGGTCACGATTGGCTTGTGGGTTATCTGTTATCTTTTTGGCGTGTGCTACGGCCCAAACAGTAGCCTGTGTAAAGTTGGTTTAATAAACCGTCAATTCGCAAACTCAAGCCTCTGTCTGGACAATTGTTCATTTATGATCTAGTCAGGTCATTACATTGGTGTCAGAAGTAAAAACGTTAATACAAGTTAGCCAGCTAGCTAGCTGACTTATGTGGCTAGCTACCGTAGGTGAGAACGGGGATTGAAAATGCGTCGAGGGAATCCGAAAGTGAAGGTGGAGGTAGGGGACGATTATGGCCAAGGAGGTGCGTGTGAATGGACGTCGGGGTTCTGTCTGAGGAGATCGCCAGGGCGTCGGAGCGCAGAGGCCGCTTGAGGGAGGACGTTAGAGCGATGGCGGCTGAAGCGGGCATGAGTGCTTCGTCGTCTGTATTTCGCGCGGATTCTGGTGGGCGGACCGAAGTGGCGACGTCGACGCGGCGTGACGAGGAATCTGGGGCTCAGGATGTAAACAAACATGGCGGCGCCCAGTTCCCGGCTGCGTCCGTATCTGTTAAGACCCCGAAGTATTCCGGTAAGGCGGATTGGGAAGCTTTTCATGCTCAGTTTGAACTGTTAGCTCATTTTAGGGGGTGGTCGGATGAAGAAAGGGCACTGCAGTTGGCTTTATGCCTCACGGATGAAGCTCTGGCCTGTTTGATATTGATTAGCCCCGAGGACAGGCATGATTATGGTGCTTTAGTGGGAGCACTGAGGAGGCGCTATGGACAGTGTGTACAGCCCGGGCTACTGCGCTCCGAACTGAGTAATAGACGCAGACAGCCTGGAGAGCCTCTACGGGTGCTAGCTAATGACATTGAGAGCCTCTCTCGGCGGGCATATGCTCACATGCCCCCCTCCGTGCAGAGCGAGCTAGCACGGGACCAGTTCATACAGGCGCTCTCTCCTACGGAGCTGCGCATACAGACCCAGCTGGCTCATCCTGAGTCATTGCAGACAGCCTTGGAGATGGCTTTGGAGAGGGAGCTGGTGTGGGCTGGGGCTTCAGCTGGGGCTTTGGTGGGGGTGCAGGGAGACACACCCTCTGTGCGAGCTGGGGGGCAGAGCAGCCCGGAGCCGGAAAAGCCTGCTTGGGTGGCCGAAATGACAAAACTCATTCGGGCTGTGTCGCTACAGGCGGCACGAAACACAAGCCCTGGTCCCAGGGTCTGCTGGGGTTGTGGCCAGCCAGGCCATCTGCGCCGAGATTGCCCCATGTCCCCCAGAGCTCAGGGAAACGGCTCGGGGTCCGCATAGACCGGGTAGTGCGGACCCCTGGCTTTCTATCCCAACCACCATCATCTTCAGGAGGAGCCCACCGGCACAGACGGGAAGCAAGGCTCCACTTCCCCCAGAAGCAGACGAGGGCAAGCGGATGGAGCCTGTTGTTGTGGTGGGCCGGACCTGTGTTGGGGACTTTTGTCATGTCCCTGTCACTGTGGAGGGGTGCCCTGCTCCGCCCTGGTGGACACTGGGTCCACAGTAACCCTGGTGAGGCCAGATATTGTGCCAGGTTGGACTCAGTGTGAGCCTACAACTGTGCAGCTCCGCACAGTCACAGGTGAGCTGGCACCCATGAAAGGGAAGGGAATAATGACTCTGACAGTAGGGGGCAGGACTGTGCGTCATCCTGTGTGGGTGGCGGCTGTGCAGGACCCTTGTATCCTGGGGTTGGACTTTCTTAGGAGCACAGGCTGCCAGTTAGACCTAAATAGGGGCACACTGAGCTTCCAGGGAGGGACGGAAGTCACCATGGCTCCCCCTAATGTCACATTCACTCAACCCAACAAACCCTTTACTCCAACAGTTAAAGCAGCAGAGACTCATGGCTGCGCCCCCTCCCCCACAGCTGTGTGTGACTTTTCCCCAGTCCCCCTGTCACCTACGGCGGTGTGTTACATTCCCCCAGCTACCTCCATGACACAGCCCTCTGTGAGCCCGGGCCGCAACCCCCCAGCCCAGCTACCCCAGATGGGAGAGGAGAGGACACTGTCTGCAGTGAGGGAGATATGGGGGAGGAACTGTGTTGGTCTTGACCCCGAGCAGCAGGAACGGTTGTGGCAGTTGCTGTTTGAATTCAGAGACAGCTTTGCGTTGAGTGAGGAAGAGGTGGGTCAGACTCATCTGGTGCAGCATGAGATCGACACAGGTGATGCTCGACCCATCAAGATGCGTCCCCGCCGTATCCCGCTGGCACGCCAGGAGGCGGCAGACAAGGCTGTGTTGGAGATGCAGCGGGCAGACTTCATTGAGCCCTCAGACAGCCCCTGGGCGGCGCCAGTCGTCATGGTTCCGAAGAAGGGGGCAAGCTGAGGTTCTGTGCGGACTACAGGCGGCTGAATGAGGTAACCAGGAAGGACTCATACCCCATACCACGTATCGATGAGTCGCTGGACCTGGTTAGGGGGTCCTCCTGGTTCTCCTCACTAGACCTCCGCAGTGGCTACTGGCAGGTGCCCCTCTCCCCAGAGGCCAGAGCCAAAACTGCGTTCTCCACTAACAGAGGACACTGGCAGTTCAAGGTCCTGTGCTTTGGCCTGTGCAACGCTCCAGCTACTTTTGAGCGTTTGATGGACAGGGTGCTGGATGGCATCCCCGACAGCAGTGTCTGGTATACCTCGATGACATCCTGGCCCATGGCAGCTCCTTCCAGTCAGCCCTGGGGGCGCTACGGCGTGTGCTGGAGAGGGTGGCTGCCGCAGGTCTGAAGCTCCACCCCGAGAAGTGCCACTTCATGAGGAGAGAGGTGTCCTTCTTGGGCCACCGAGTGGGGAAGGAGGGGATCAGCACCATGGAGGACAAGGTAGGGGCTGTCAGAGACTGGCCCACCCCCACCGACCAGCGTCAGCTGAAGAGCTTCCTGGGCCTGGCCTCGTACTACAGGAGGTTTGTACGGGGCTTCTCAAGCGTTGCTGCTCCACTGAACCGCCTGCTGCCGAAGGACAAGGCTTTCACTTGGACAGTGGAGTGTGAGGAGGCGTTCAACACCCTCAAACGTGCACTGATCGAGGCCCCCGTGCTCGCCCCCCCTGACCTCACCTTGCCCTTTATCCTGGACACAGACGCGAGCAATGTGGGCATGGGTGGGGTGCTGGCCCAGGTGGGGCCAGAGGGGGAGAGAGTGGTGGCGTACTTCAGCAAAACATTTGACAAACATGAGCGCCGCTACTGTGTCACCCGGCGGGAGCTCTTGGCTGTTGTGGCTTCCGTCAAACACTTCAAGTACTACCTGGGTGGTCTGCCCTTTACTGTAAGGACTGACCACTCTGCTCTCCAGTGGCTCATGTCTTTCAGAGAGCCAGAGGGGCAGGTGGCACGCTGGTTGGAGGAGCTTCAGCCGTATGACTTCACGGTGGTGCACAGGGCAGGGGCACGCCACTCCAACGCCGACGCCATGTCCCGTCGGCCCTGTACTGCAGACGGCTGCCGCCACTGTGAACGGAGAGAGGGACGGGAGAGAGAGCTGCGGGCAGAGGAGGGTGTCTGTGCCACAGTGTGTCGGGCGAGCGGGCCGGTCTGCTGCGAGCTGCAGACTGTCGACGTGGCTGAATGGCGGCAGCAGCAGGGACGGGACACAGACCTACAGCCAGTGCTACAGTGGGTAGAGGCGCAGGTGAGGCCACCATGGGAAGAGGTGACAGCGCTCTCACTCGCGACCAAAGGGTTGTGGTCGAAGTTTGAGAGACTGCGGCTGGCTGATGGCGTGCTACAGCGGGCATGGAAGGAGTCAGCTACGGGAGAGGAGAGGTGGCAGGTGGTGGTCCCAAAAGCATTGCGGGAGGCTGTGCTCCAGAGTACTCATGGGGGGTGGGGACTGGACACTTTGGGGTCACAAAAACACTGCGCCGTCTCCGTCAGGGCTTCTACTGGGGGCAGCACAAGAGGGATGTGGAGGACTTTTGTCGCCGCTGTGACAACTGCACAGCGAGAAAGGGCCCCCAGGCCGCTCTCATGCTCAGCTCCAACAGTTCCCAGTGGGGGCTCCCATGGAGAGGGTGGGAGTGGATGTAGTTGGGCCGTTCCCCACCACAGACAGTGGAAACCGCTGGGTGCTCACGGCCATGGACTATTTCACAAAATGGCCCGAGGCCTATGCTCTGCCTGACCAGGAGGCAGAGACCATCGTCGACGCCCTGACAGCGGGGATGTTCAGCAGGTTTGGAGCTGCAGAGTCCATCCACAGCGACCAAGGCAGAAACTTTGAGTCCCGTGTGTTCGCCACCATGTGTGAGAGGCTGGGTATGCACAAGACCCGCACTACTCCTCTCCATCCTCAAAGTGATGGCCTTGTGGAGCGCTTCAACAAAACGCTTGGACAGCAGCTGGCCATCGTCTCTTCCAAACACCAGCGGGACTGGGACAAGCACCTGCCTATGGTCCTCATGGCATGCCGCTCCGCTGTCCAAGACTCCACCTCCTGCACGCCTGCCCTCCTCATGCTGGGGGAGAGATCCGCACCCCTGCGGAGATGGCGTTTGGTCGGCCCCTGGATAGCCCTCATGTTCCTCCGGGGCCGGAGTATGCCCGGAGACTCCAGGACCGCCTGGAGACAGCCCACACCTTCGCCAGGGAGCAGCTGGTGAATGCAGGTGTGAGGCAGAAAAGGAACTATGACGTGCACACCCGGGGAAGGCACTTTGTGGCTGGGGAGCTGGTCTGGGTCTACAGCCCCCTAAGGAAAAAAGGCAGATGCCCCAAGTTGGACAGTCACTGGGTGGGACCCTGCAGTGTCCTGGAGAGGGTAGGGGAGGTTGTGTACCGGGTGCAGCTTCCTCCCAGGGGGAGAAAGGTGGCACTGCACCGGGACAGGTTAGCCCCATACAGAGGGGCCTCTTTTCCCCAAACCCCAGGAACCCCCACAATTCCCCTCTCTGGCAATGACATTCTCCAGGCACCCACCCTCAGGTGCCGCAGACAAGGCTCCAGACAGCCCACTCCCCCTGTCTCCCCCCCTGTGTCACCGCGTGGTTCCCCAGAGCCACGGACTGTATTACCCGTTCCCGCTTCCTTGTCCCCCCCCCTGCCTTCATCCCCTGATTCCCAGAGGGGCACTCTGCGACCATCACGGACACGCAGGCAAAGGAGACCTCCGGGTCGCTTCAGAGACTTTGTTTGTTCCCTCGGGGACGAGGGACTTTGTGGTGGGGGGGCTGTGTAGCGACCCGCACAGACAGCTGTGTGTTATGTGTTAGGCTAGGAGGTGGTTGTGTTGTACTGACCAGTACCCGGTGTTCGCGGGGTCCGACATGTCAATCAACCTGCTATCTGCCAATCACGGGAATGCCTGGAATGTTCTGATGCCGGGCATCCTGGTGGTTGGCGGAGTGGCGTGGAGGGGGGTGGAGCATTGGAAGTTAAGACCAGGTTCAGCTTTTTGTTCTCTCTCTCTTACGTCTGGGCTTCCCAAGAGAAGGTCACGATTGGCTTGTGGGTTATCTGTTATCTTTTTGGCGTGTGCTACGGCCCAAACAGTAGCCTGTGTAAAGTTGGTTTAATAAACCGTCAATTCAACTCAAGCCTCTGTCTGGACAATTGTTCATTTATGATCTAGTCAGGTCA